>NW_026592586.1:2758419-2792507 GCF_907164565.1 Psammomys obesus
AAACAAGACAGAGATTAGTCCCACAGGGTCATTATAGTAATTACATTTCTGTTCCTGTAAGAAAACACCATGAAAACTTATGAAAGAAAGATACTATTTTGGAATATGCTCTAGAGAAACAATAGTACATCATAGTAAATGGAATGGCTACACGTGGCAGGTGTTAGAGCAGGAACAGGAATGTAATTACTATAATGACCCTGTGGGACTAATCTCTGTCTTGTTTATATAGTCACAGATTAGTTTGATTTTTCCTTCATCTTTTCAAGAAGTGGAGTATTTTCTTTTCTTTTTTTTTGTGTGGTGGATGATGTGATAAAAACTATCAACTTCGAGTATTTCGGAGAGTGTTAATTTGTCCAGAGTTTGAAATATACACATTTAAGTAAGCATCCATTTTCTAGGTCGGTCTTCTATTGAGAAAAATCTGTCCTGCATAGGACATCTTCTGAGTGAAGAAGCAAATCAGACTGTTGGAGTTTATGACCATCATCAGTTCTAGATGAAACCCAGGACACCACAGTGTCAAATGTACTTCTTCAGAGACCTCCATGCCCGTCTCCTGCTGTGCACTCATCAGTTGCCAAGTAGCTTCAGCTGTTGCAAAAATATAATGCTTTCTATTTATTCTTTTTAATTTATCATGTCATAGTTTACATTGGAAAGTCACCAATTACTACTGAAAACATATTTTTCTCAAATATGTATGGCTAAATGTAAGAATTGCTCCTGATGTGCACAGATTTTAAGGTGTATAGAACATACTTTGGTAGTCATTTTAAATCAAAGGAGAATCTTTTATAAAGTCACACTGAATGATTACAAAGACTTTCAGCACTTAAAATGACACAGGATAAAGTACTAGGAACACTGCCTGGTAGTTTTCTGATTTTCATTGCTGGATCATGTCAGGGTACATGTTTCATGAGATAGAACTAGTTACAGCTCATTGCCTGTGATCGTCCTCGGCAAATAGAAAATTCTCCCCATTCCCCACTATTTATATATGTAAATGTCACCAAGTTAACTTGCATGGCAATAAAAGTGAGGAGCTGGTAGTTGACTTGGTCCTGCTTTTGCTTGAAGATTATAAGGTAGTGAGAGTTTGAAGATCCATGGTTCTGGCAAAAGGTGGAAAACTTAGTAACACAGCTGAGTAACCTCTGACTTCAGACTGAGCTTACATTTTGAAAAGATCACTTTTGCCTTTGAGGGTGGGGAGAAGGGAATTAGGAAGGGAAGAGGGATATGACTGGAATCTTACCACCACTTTCTAGCATAGGGGTTAGGAACTCATTTAACATGGCAGCCACTGGGAAACACACTTGGAGATAACAATCAGTAGAACTTGATGACCACGTGAAATGGGGTAGGGTCAGGAAATTAAAAAATCCACTGTAATTTGTTCTGAGTTAGAGTAACACTCTATAAACAGATATTTTACTGGCAAATTGGTTACTGCAGGTCTTCTCAAATACAGTAATCTGTCTTAGCAGGACATCTCTTAGTCAAAATCAGTTTGAGCTGAGGAAGTGGCCCAATGGTAAAATCTCTTGCTGTGCACACATGAGGACTGAAGTTCAGATCACTAGAACCCGTGTAAAAGCCAAATAGGAGCATTAGCCTGTCTGCAGTTCTTCCAAATGAAGGCAGAAAGGCAGAGACAAAGAATCCTTGAAGCAAGCTAGGTAGCTTGACTAGCTTAAACTGTGAGCTCCAGATACAGTGATAGCACCTCACTCAATATATAAGGTGGAGAGCAATCTAGAAAGACACCAAATTTGGACCTCCATGCATGTACACACATGCACATATGTATGAACATTGTCCTATTTAGGTTTAACTTTCAACTGACATAGCCTAGACTCATCTACAAAGGCAGACTCAACTGTAAAATTGCACAGATCAGATTGGCCTATGGGCATGTTTGTGTGAGAGAACTCCTTTGATTGTTAATTGATATAGAGGAAAGCATCCTACTGTGGGTGACACCATTTCCAAGGCAGGAACTGGTGCTGGGCTTTGTGAGAAAGCTGGCTAGGAATGAGTCAGCAAGGAAGCTGTCAATTATAATTCTTCTCTGGTTTGTGCTGTTCTGTTTTTGATGTGAATGAGTTCTCTACTTAGTGATATTGATGTATGGAATAGCAAATTGGTGTGTTTTTAAAGTTCCTGCTTGAGTTCCAGTGTGACTTCCATCAATGATGGATTGTAACCTAGGAGGGTAAGCCAAATAATTTCTTTTCCTCACCTACTTTGCTTTTTAGTCAGAGTGTTTTTATCATAGTAACAGAAATCAAAGTAGAACACATATGCTATACTTACATGTAGAAAAATGCAAATAGATCCATACTTGTCACCCTGCACAAAACTAAAGTCCAAGTTTTATATTGAGGTCTTTGATCCTCAATAAACACTAAACCACTTAGAAGAAAAAGTGGGGAAGAGACTTGAACTCATTGGCACAGGAGACAACTTCCTGAACAGAACACCAACAGCACAGGCTCTAAGAGCAATAATCAATAAATGGGACCTCATGAAACTGAAAAACTTCTGTAAAGCAAAGGACACTGTCGTCAGAACAAAACGACAGCCTACAGATTGGGAAAGGATCTTCACCAACACTATATCGGACAGAGGACTAACATCCAGTATAAAGAAAGAACTCAAGAAGTTAAACATCAACAAATCAAGTAATACAATTAAAAAATGGAGCACAGAGCTAAACAGAGAATTCTCAATAGAGGAATATCAAATGGCAGAGAAACACTTAAAGAAATGTTCAACGTCCTTAGTCATAAGGGAAATGCAAATCAAAACAACCCTAGGATTTCACCTTATGCCTATCAGAATGGCTAAGATCAAAAACTCAAGTGACAACACATGCTGGACAGGACGTGGAGAAAGGGGAATCTTCCTCCACTACTGGTGGGAATGTAAACTTGTACAACCACTCTGGAAAGCAATCTGATGCTTTCTCAGACAACTAGGAATAGTGCTTCCTCAAGATCCAGCTATACTACTCCTTGGCATATACCCAAAAAAGGTCTAAGTACACAATAAGGGCATTAGCTCAACTATGTTTGTAGCAGCTTTATTTGTAATAGCCAGAACCTGGAAACAGCCCAGATGCCCCTCAGTGGAGGAATGGATACAGAAATTGTGATACATCTACACAGTGGAATATTACTCAGCAATAAAAAACAAGGAAATCATGAAATTTGCAGGTAAATGGTGGTGGGATCTGGAAAAGATCAACCTGAGTGAGCTATCCCAGAAGCAGAAAGACACACACGATATATACTCACTCATGTAAACATATAATATAGGATAAACGTACTAAAATCTGTACACATAAAGAAACTAATCAAGAGGGAGGACTCTTGCTAAATGCTCAATCCCTATCCAGAAAGGCAAAGAGGATGGACATCAGAAGAAGAAGAAAAGAGGAGACAAGTCAGGAGCCTGACACAGAGGACTTCTGTAAGGCTCTGCCCTGCAGACTATCAATGAAGATGCTGAGATTTAGGGCCAACCTTTGAGCAGAGTGTAGGGAATCTTATGAAAGAAGTAGGAAACAGTAAGATCTAGAGAGGACAGGAATTCCACATGGAGAGCAACAGAGCCAAAAAATTTGAGCACAGGGGTCTTTCCTGAGACTGATACTCCAACCAAGGACTATGCATGGAGATAACGTAAGACCCCGCACAGATGTAGCCCTTGGCAGTTCAGTATCCAAGTTGGTTCCATTTTAATAGGAACAGGGACTGTCTCTGACATGAACTGATTGGCCTGCTCTTTAATTACCTCCCCCCGAGGGGGAAGCAGCGTTACCAGGCCACAGAAGAAGACAATGCAGCCAGTCCTGATGAGACCTAATTGACAAGGATCAGAAGGAAAGAAAAGAAGACCTCCCCTATCGGTGGACTTGGGGAGGGGCATGCATGCAGATGGTGGAGGAAGGGAGGGATTGGAATGGGAGGAGGAGGAGGGGATACAAAAGGGGATACAAAGTGAATAAATGTAATTAATTAAGAATTAAAAAATAAACCACAAAAAAGGAAAAAAATTCAAACTTCATGTAAACATATATGAAAATGCCATACTTAACATTTTATATCATACATAATAATTAATATCATGTTACCTACAGAATTATGTGGTTTATACAGCATGCTAATAGATGGTGATCACATATTGATATTGAATGTTAATAAGGAAAACATAATGTGTGCTTGTATTTGCACATAGTAACTGAGCACATGTCTGATTTTGCTTTATCATTTAATTACCGTATCAAACTGCAAAATATTTTGACTTGCCCAAAAAGTATTTAGTGCTGAAAAATCACCCTTACTGTGAATCGCTTGCAAGTGGGTCTTTGTAAGCTGAAATGTTCTTTGGGGTTGGTTCTTCTAATTAGTGTCATGTTACAAATAAATGGTGTTTTGGTTCAGTTAGCTCTATAATCAGTGGGGAGGAAGGATTTGTTGGACTCTTGCTTGTTTAGGTAATGTCACCTAATCTAGTAAAGAAAAGGTACACAGAATAACAGATGGACAAACATCCTGTGTTTGAAGATAAATATCACAATTCCCTAATTAAAACCCAGAAGAAAATAAAGGGAGGAGAGCTGAACTGGGTGTGGTTCAGCTCTTGTTCTCAAGGCTCCTGAGTAGGTCATAGTGAGGACAGATTTGCAACTCAGAGCATTCAGATTCTTTAAGTTAGAACACAGTTTTAGTAACATAATTGTTTGCTTGCTTTTTGTAATCAAAGAAGAAGAAGAAGAAAAGAAGAAGAGCTACTGGCTATTTAGTTCTATGCAGTTAGCAATAAAGTAAAATGATCAGATACATTATCTATACCTTGTCATACCCTTGCTTATAAATTATTTTGATACTAGTGTATAGATATGAAAGCCACACATTTGATTAAGTAGCTTACATAAGTTCAGAGAACTAGGCAGTGGGATATTGGAATTAATATTTGCTAGGACCAACAACCACTGTTTTTCACTGCACCATAAACAAGGAGGTGTCTACAATGCTGTATGGAGCAAGACAATAAGAGAAAATGGAGAGAATTATTTGTAACATTATGTTTATATTTTATTTTAACGCTATATGTTTAGTGATCTGAAAGACTTACAGGTATGTTTATTAATTCTTAATACCTATGAAGTCAGTCACTAATGTAGGAAACATAGTTTTCTCAGAGTATCATTTTTCTGAATCATAGAGCAATCTCTGCTTACCTTTTTAGCTTTATACTCTTTAAATAGCTTAAGTTACCAATGAGAAATGTAAGATGGACACCAACCTGACCCAGAGGGTCATTACTATTCAGCAGATCAATATATTTATGAACCCGAAATCTACCGGGAAGAGGATTGTATTGTAGATCAATTGAAGATTTGATAGATCTGCATTTAGGTCTTTTATAGACTAGGAACTTGGTATAACAGAAAAGTTATACACAATATTTTGGTAGTATTCAGAGTTTACAATTATGAGAGGGGATTATAATACATACTTGTTTTACAGGTTGTTGCTGCATCCTGATAATACTTGGATTGCATCACCTTCTCTGAACAGGGCTCAAAGTGGTCTGGCATTATGAGAGGACACATCACAATGAGAGGGTCCTATTACCTGAATCTATGGAAAGGCAGGATACTTCTTGATTTTGCAATGGAAGCTAGGACTCCATTTTGCATAAAGCCATTTCAGTAACTCTACAAGCATGCTCTATCCAGCTGGTTTGTAAAGTAAAGCCAAGAGATGTTTCCACATACTAGAAGCAAAGAAGACACCAACACTAGGTTTGGTGGTTTGAATGAAAACATGTTCTCTCCAGTCTCAGGTATTTGAATACTGTTGGTGACACTATTTAGGAAGGTTTAGGAAATGTAGTCTTCGTGCAGAGAGTATGTCAGTAGGGAGGACCTTGGGTTTAAGGCCTCATCCTACTTTCAACTAGCTCTTTGTGCTTTGTGCATGGGGTTAGAGACATAAGCTTTCACCTTCTTGCACCAGCTGCCATGCCTGTCACTTGCTCTGCCATGTCTCCCTTCAATGATGTACTCCTACCCCTCTATAACCTTAAGCCAAAATAAACTCTTGTTTCTGTAAGTTGCCTTAGACCTGGTATTTTATCACTACAACAAAAAAGTGCCTAATGAAAGAGACACTAAGCACAGTCTCCTGGAGCACAAACTACAATATCTCAGAAATCTGTTATCAGTTACTTTTACTGTTACTGTAGGAAAAACACACACACACACACACAATTTAAAAAAGGAAAGGTTTATTTGGCTGCCACTTCAAAAAAGGAAACAGCTCATGGTGACCAGGGGAAAACATGGTGGCAGAACAATTCCTGACTCATGTCTAGCACTCTTCCTTCTTTTATCTGGTCTATAACCCCAGTCCATGAGATGGTGTTGTTCAAATACAGGGCACATCTTCTCTGCTCAGTTGTAAATGTCTGAATAAGCCTTACAAGCATACCCGAAAATGTGCCTACTAGGTGAATGGAGGTCACAGTCAGTATAACAATGAATATCAGCAATCGTACTAAGACAGTGAGAACCAATGTCCTTCCAGAGACAATGAAGACCCGGATTTCACTCAGCCATGTAAAAGCTCACGCTTAGTTTCAGAAAATGCATACTCGGAACATTGGAAATGATGCGTAGGGGCAGGGAAGGGAGTTGGCCACACTGCGATTGCCAGGGACATTTATTTTATAGTAATATATTGATCTTAATGAGAACAGACTATTTGAGTAGAAGCGAAAAAAAAATGGTGAAATACTGTATGTTTTGCTATATATGGAGAAAGTGCTCAGTTAATGCCAGTCACTTCTTTTGGTTCCTTTACATTTTTGGCACATGTTAGCTGCACAGATTAATGGGTTTGACTGCGATATTACTATATATGTACATGTGGTGATTTGTTCATGACCATGACTGTTTGACACTATGCCTAGGGAGTCATGGACAAATGTTAGTTCATCCCTGATAGAGAACTGATGACATAAGAAAGTCAGTATACTACCAAAGTCCAGTTTAGTGGGTGAATCAGTGAGTTGTCTTTGGATTCCTTAAGGAGTGTGGGTGAGGGCTTACTTGTAGAAGCAAAATGACTCAAAGACCATTGCACCATGAAGCTCATTCCAGGATAGATGATGGCTCATCAAACCTCGAAAGTTATAACACACTGTACAACTTGCAGGCAGCTCAACATACTAAAGGGTGTTTCTTGCAGGCAGCTCATATAGTCTGAGGCTCTTCTATGTAGCTCACCTGGTTTTTGCTTCTTCACATCAGAACTCCTGTATTGAGAGTGTCTCTGATTAGTATTCCATTGTGTAAAAATACCACAATTTCTGTATCCATTCCTCCGTTGATGGACATCAGGGTGTTTCCAGGTTCTGGCTATTACAAATAAAGCTGCTATAAACATGGTTGAGCAACTGTCCTTGTTGTGTACTTGAGCAAATTTTGGGTATATACCTAGCAGTGGTATAGCTGGGTCTTGAGGAAGCACTATTCCTAATTGTGGAATTTTTACACAATGGAATACTACTCAGCAATCAAAAAGGAGGAAATCATGAAATTTGCAGGCAAATGGTGGGATCTAGAGATCATTCTGAGTGAATTATCCCAGAAGGAGAAAGACAAACACAGTATATACTCACTTATATAGACCTATAAGATATGATAAACCTAATGAAATCTATACACCTAAAAAAGATAATCAAGAAAGCAGACATGGGGTAAGATGATCAATCCTCATTTAGAAAGACAAATGGGATATGCACTGAACGTATGACAGGAGTCTACTGAAGAAGGCATCTGAAAGACTCTACCTAGCAGTGTTTCAAAGCATATACTAAGGATCATAACCAAACCTTCGCCAGAGTACAGGGAATCATATGAAAGAAAGGGAGTTAGTATGATGTGGAAAAGATAGGAGCTCAACAAGGACCAAGGATATCTAGGTACAGGGTCTTTTCTGAGACTGACACTCAACCAAGGACCATGTATGGATATAACCTAGAACCTCTGCTCCGATGTAGCCCGTGGTAGCTCAGTAACCAATTGGTTTCCCATAGTAAGGGGAACAAAGACTATTTCTAATAGGAACTCAATGGCTGGCTCTTTGACCTCCCCACCCCCCAAGGGAGGAGCGATCCTGTTAGGCCACAGAGGAGGACTTTGCAGCCAGCTCTGAAGATACCTGATAAAACAGGGTCAGATGAAATGGGAGGAGGTCCTCCCCTACCAGTAGACTTGGAAAGGGGCAGGGAGGAGATGAGGGAGGGAGGGCAGAATTGGGAGGGAATGACGGAGCAGAATACAGCTGGGATACAAAGTTAACAAAATGTAACTAATAAGAAAAAAAAAAAAGAGAGTGTCTCTGAGCTGTCCTTACTGGTAATAAATGCTTGGAGAAGAAGGCAACTAGTGAATCTTGTAACTGTCAATGATTTCTGGTAGCTATTGGGTTACTTACTTCCTGAGTTTATCAGGGTCCCTGAAGGATGTTACCTCCCTTCAACCTGTGTTTTAAAAAGTTTTTCTTCAAGACGGAGGTTCATTTCAGGGGAAACTGTTCTGCCACAGCCATGCACATAGATTAGATTTTCAGGCTTTGTATTCTCCAAGGAGATTTTGTTGTCCATAACAAATTCTCTCAGTATTCTGTTTATGCTGGTGGAAGCTGTTCTTGCTCTCCAGTGCAGAAAACACTTTAATCCTGTAACTAGTTAAGCAGCCATGGGGAAATTTAACCATAGCCTGATGGAATTAAGGGCAAACATCAACTCTTGTTTCCTAAGCTGTTCTCTGAGATGGTCACAACATGACAGACAAAATGAACTGCTCTCTGAAATCCATCCTTCGCAATACTGACTTAAATAGTATATTGATACTAATGTTTGCTAGAAGACAAAATAGTCAAAGGATAAGAAGTGAAAAAGGGACAGACAAAGATGAAAGGAATCCCTGAAAAGTATGCATTTAGATGTCAATTCATATGAAGACATGTGACAAAGATAAATGAGCTTGTGTTTAGAACTAACACATAATGGCTTTAGAGACTCAACAAGCAGCATGCGGAGACTTCTTAAGTAAGGCTTACTCATTTGATTATTTTCCAATTGTTGCACATTCGGAAATCTTTCTGTAATTTATCTGTATTACCTTTTTTAATGTAATTTCTCCCTCTACACACACACACACACACACACACACAAGTGTCTATGTCAATATAGGTATATCACTAAGACTAACATTCTCTTTCCATCTCTACAAGGACATTTTAATAAGTGTGATGGCTAATTTTGGTTGCCAACTTGACTACATCTGGAATAAATAAAAACCCAAGCATCTGGTATTTCCTGTGAGATAATATCTTGATTTTTAGGGATGAAGTCCCTCACTATATTTTGGCCCGACCTCTTTGCAGCCAACCTAATAAAAGGAGTGGAAAGAGAAAGCTGTTTACCTGCTTGCCTTCAGTCTGGCTGAAAAGTCAATCACTCTGTTACTATGGTATTAATCTGCTAATATTAGAACCTATTTCTTTGGGTTTCAAACCTGGGCTGAAGAAGAGCAGCTCTCTAGGAATCCTCTGAGACTCTAAAACCAGATTGTTACTGCTGAGACATTGAATCTCAAGAGCTGAACAATTACAGGATTCTTGGCCTTTCTATAAGGAGACAGGCATTGTTGGACTAACAAAACTAGAGTCTATAAGCCAATATATATTAGAATAAATATAATTAATAAAATTATCATTTATATAGATAAAATTATATATCTATCATCAATATATATATTCATATATATATATTCATTATGTCAATTACGTTCCTTTAGAAAACCCAGGCTACAGCAATAATCATCCTAGTTATGCTTCTATTTAGCCCTATTTTAGCTTTCCAGTCTCAGGAAACATAGCTCTTTATCCAGAATGAGAGAATTTTTACGAAGCCCTGGGAAGATCATTACTTTCCCCCACTCACCCACTTTCAAACCAGACCACACACATTAATCACCCAAAATGCTTTTTTTCCATCATGATGTGGCTACAATTCATGTCTTTATTGCCCCAAGGAAGACATTTTGCCATGGATGGGCGAATTCAGCGTTAATATCATTACCCTGTATTTTTTGAAAAACTTTTGAAAGGAAAATAGCCCAATTAACATTGCCAGTTTTACATGTTTTTGGTCACTGATCAAGTTTAATTATCTTCTGTGCCATTGTTGGAAAGCTCCATCCTCAACTTCTCAACTTACAATCCGTGTTCAAGCTGAGTCGTCCCATAGCAAGCTTCTAAAACTGCCTAAAAGCGACTGTAAGATGAAAACCTCCTCTTTCCCATTTCTGTCCCTAAGTCCTGTGAAGTCAAGAGGAAAGTTATGTGGCCATTTCTGATCAGAAGAGTCAGTAATGTGTGGTTACCATGTGCTAGGTGTTTCTGTATTTGCTTCCTTCTTTGTAGATTACGTTATATTTATGCGCGCGTGTGTGTGTGTGTGTGTGTGTGTGTGTGTGTGTGTATGAATGTATTTAATGTTTCATCAGGTGTCCACAGAGGCCAGAAGAGGGTATCAGATGCCCTTGAGCTGCAGTTGCAGATCGGTGTGAGTCACCGGTCCTTGGTGCTAGGAACCAAATTCAGATCTTCTGGAAGAGCAACAAGAGCTCCGACAAATGTGCCATCTCTGCAGTCCTAAGAGGGTTCTTGAAGATGCTACTGTTAATTGTTTAACAAAGACTTGGGAAAAATGCAACTTGTACCTTTGCAACTCTGTTTAATATATTGGCTAGTGACTAGCTGCTTTCTTCTTACACATTCTCTTTTCAGTATCTAAAGGAGAAAGGATTCAGTGTTGTAAGGTTGTGTGTTTGTTCAATATATGTCTCCCAAACTATTCATCAAACCACCCCTGTGTTCACCAGGTATCTGTTGTTCTTAGTAGTATAGACTGATAAGGCCACATAATCTTTTTATATTGCTTTATTTTTTATTTTTATTATTAGTTACATTTTATTAACTCTGTATCCCAGCTGTATCCTGCTCCCTCATTCCCTCCCAATCACACCCTCCCTCCCTCATCTCCTCCCTGCCCCTTTCCAAGTCTACTGATTGAGGAAGACCTCCTCCCCTTTCATCTGACCCTGTTTTATCAGGTATCTTTGGGACTGGCTGCAAAGTCCTTCTCTGTGGCCTAGTAGGACTTTTCCTCCCTTGGGGGGTGGGGAAGTCAAAGAGCCAGCCTTTGAGTTCATGTCACAAATAGTCCCTGTTCCCCTTACTAGGGAAAAACCAATTGGTTACTGAGCTACCACGGGCTACATCCAAGCAGGGT
This sequence comes from Psammomys obesus, assembly GCF_907164565.1. Classification (NCBI taxonomy): domain Eukaryota; kingdom Metazoa; phylum Chordata; class Mammalia; order Rodentia; family Muridae; genus Psammomys; species Psammomys obesus. The sequence continues at coordinate 2,769,808 of NW_026592586.1, forward strand.
TCTAGATTATATCCATACATGGTCCTTGGTGGAGTATATTTAATCGAGTCTCCAGGTACCTTTATCAGCTAATCCTTTATCTGTAGAAGAACATGGCAGGGACTTCTCAGCCAGTGGAGGACATACTGTAACTGACTCTGAAATCCTGCTGCTACCACTAAGTCAGCATTTCTACTGAGGACCAAGATTACATTCTTTGTGGATTTGTTTATTTGAGTGAATTGTCCTTGGGTAGATACAACATCCAAGCAACAATTCTTGGACAGGAATAAACTTTCTTCCATGTAGTATTTTTTGGAAGAGATTTTTTGGTAGCGATAAACAATAACCTTCAACATCATCTTTGATATTTTTAAATTAGAAAGAGCTTTTTTATTAAGCAAGCGTTCTTTGGTGCCCAGCACTTAGCCAGTGCAGTCTAAGCTTTGTACACATAAGGAAGAAAAGTGGGGAAAACAACAGAGATTCTTTGTGTGAACCCTAAGATATTTTTTTTCTTCCAGTGAAAACAAGGGGGGCCAAGAGTTTATATAACCCTGGTTTAGACATTGTTCCCATCCGTTATCTGAATTTAGAATCACCCTGGAAATACACCCCTAGATAGATAGATCTATGAAAATGTTTCCAGAAACCTTGAACCATAATGTCCATCTTTGAAAAGAACAGCACCATTCCACAGGCTGGGATTCCAGCTTGAATGAACAAAAAAAGACAAGCTGAGCACCAGCTTTCATGTATCTCTGCTTCCTTACTACAGGTGAAATGTGACCAGTCACCTCCCACTCCAGCTAGCAGCATCCCCTTGAACTGGAAGCCAGAATGAAACCTTTCTCTATCAGGTTGCCTCTTGTCTGTCCATTTGGTCACAACAAATAAAGCAATGAATGCAGAGGTCAAACAATGTAATCAGGGAGTCTTGCTTTTTATAAAATAGGTTTGTTTGACAAAGTGTTTGCACATGGTAAAGGTAAAAATGTTTTAGCAGGTGAAAGCCTACAGTGTCTGCCACAGGAACTCCAAAATGCTGTAACTGTGCAGGAGTATCACAAGCACAAAATAGACTGTTATGCAGCAAAAAATCATCTGAGATACAGAAGCCAGGGATATTGACAAAGTTTTAATGTCTTATAGGAGTGAGTTCTGATAGAAAGACGTGAAGCTGATGAAGTCTCTAGAGATTCTAGTCAAAACTATGATCACTCTGGCAGTAACTTATCAGACTTTGAAAGCCTTCCTTGTATACCAGGTAGGGAAAACAGTGCATTAGGCAAAGCTTCCTCCTAATGAGCATCCAAAAATAAGTTGCCTAATGGACTGTCATGTCCAAGCATTGTTCCCAGTAGTTATGTCCTTAATGCGTTCCTGTCAAATGATGGGATAAAAATAATGAGTTTCTCTCTGTACTTCTTTTCTTATCCTTATATATGGCTTTATTTTTATATCATTACAACCCAAAACAGTACCTTGTAAAGAAAAAGAATGCAGAGCTGCACAGAGATGTAATCTGAGTCCATATTTCCAATATCCCTAGGATCTGTTTCAAATCATTAGAGCAGTGTGAAGGAACAAACTCTGTAGACCTGTGGCCTCCCTTCATTTGGGATGCAGTATAGTTTCACGTTGTTCTTTGATCTGTTTAGGCACTGGTCTCCATGGCAAACATTCTTGCTCATAAATATGCTTGTTACAGGTTTTTCTGGTATTAGTAGAAGCAATTAAGAAGTTTCTCTTGGCTACTTATGATTTCTTCTTGGTACAAACTTTTTGTTTCCTTTTTAATATTAGGCATGTACTAGCCCATTAAGTTGATTAGCTAGCATTTTTTTTTTTTTTTTTTTTTTTTTTTTTTTTTTTAGGGAGGACCCTTTAACCTACCATTGCTATTTTCTTCATTTTTTCTCTTTTAATGTAGTTTTCTTAGCTCTTTTATTTGCTATATTTTGGCTAATTTAAAAATGTTTTAAAATAGAAAGTTGACTTAGATATTTTAAAAAGATCCTTTGTGTACCAGGCCCTGGAATGAATTTAACATTTTTAAACACAGTTATGTAGATATGAACTTCTTGACTAGTAACTGAAAGGTTAAAAAAAAAACAAAAAACAAACAAAAAAACAAAAACAAAAAAAAAAAAACAACTCTAAGTGGACGGTTGTACAGACCTGTACTTCTGACACTCAGGAGTTGAAGGCAGGCTGGACATTGGAAGAAGGAGAAAACAGGAAACAGGACAGGAGCCTACCACAGAGGGCCTCTGAAAGACTCTGCCCAGCAGTGTATCAAAGCAGATGCTGAGGCTCATAATCAAACTTTGGGCACAGTGCAGGGAATCTTATGAAAGATGGGGTAGATAGAACGACTTGCAGAGGACAGGAGCTTTGCATGGAGAGCAACAGTACCAAAAATCTGGGCCCAGGAGTCTTTTCTTAGACTGATACTCCCACCAAGGTCCATTCATGGATGTAACTTAGAACCTCTGCTCAGATATAGTCCATGGCAGCTCAGTATCCAAGTGGGTGTGGTAGTAAGGGGGACAAGGACTGTCTCTGACATGAACTCAGTGGCTGGCTCTTTGTTCACCTCCCCGTATCTGAGGAGCAGTCTTGCCAGGCCACAGAGGAAGACAATGCAGCCAGTTTGGATGAGACCTGATAAGCTAGGGTCAGATGGAAGAGGAGGACCTCCCCTATCAGTGGACTTGGGGAGGGGCTTGGAAGGAGATAAGGGAGATAAGGAGGGTGGGATTGGAAGGGAATGACAGAGGGGTCTACAGCTGGAATATAAGTGAATAAACTGTAATTACTATACAAAATAAAAAAAATAGTAAAAAAAAAAAAAAAGAACTAACACTCTCGCTCAAACAGCAGCACTACTGAAGAAAACGAATTAAAGCAAAGAGAATACTCAGTCAGATTGTCAGAGCTCAGCAGATACTTTCTGCAAAGAGAAGAGAGAAAAAGTCTGAATCCTGTAAGCATCACATCTTATCTTAATCCTGGTAGCGAGACGGCAGCCACCTCCTATGTTCATGGTGTCAGGTATCTGTTCCAGTAACACTTCATTTACAAAAACAAGCACCCTACAGGATTTAGCACCTGGCTGGAGTTTGCCACATTAGTAAGGGTTCTACAAAGAAATGGGGCATATGTGGAAATGGATTCACACATTATGGAAGCCAAGAAGTATAGGATACATGTTGAAGCTGAAGAGTTCAGGAAGCCCGAGTTTAATTAAGTCCATGTGAACAGTCCTGAAAACTGGGGGGGGGGGGGGGCTCTGGTGTAAGTCTGTAGGCCAAATACAGTAGCTCCATTGTCCAAGCACAGCAGGAGATGAACGTCCCATCTCTGAGAAAGAATCTGCCTTTTCCTGCCAGTTTTGTTTAGTTTAGCCTTTAAGTGATATCTGGCACATTGGAGGGCAGTGATGAATTTATTTCAGTTAATTGATTCAAATGCTAAAATATATAGAGATACATTCAGAAATAATGTTTTCCCGGCACCTCAGGCAACCCTTAGTCTATAACTTTTAAAACTGGCAACCCAGCAGGCATCACATAACTGAATGTCAACAGGAAAAGGTTTATGAATGCACATTGAAGCCAGTGGGCCACACATTCAAGGTTCTTCCACGTCATCCTTGGTTCTGAACACAAAACATATACATTATGAGCTATCTATACTCTTACAACATACACTGCCTGAGGTGCCTTGGCTCAGACACACCACCATACACTGGATGTGATGAACTGACAATGTTTTATCGTACAGGCAAAACTTTTTAATTGCTCCTGTGACATCAAATATTCAGGCAAAATTTAAATCTTTAAACACAAACACATTCATCTCACTAATAAGCAAGTTTGATTTCATCTTTAATAAATGGTAACATTGCATGTATTCCAAAAGAAGTATTGTGATTTATTATCAATCAATGTTTGATTTGTGTATCTATTTGTATGCTTATTTGTATGCATACAACATTTCTTGTATGAAAGATCCTCTCCAGAGAAAAGCTTTTAGGACAGTCTGTGTATGTTCGAGTTGAACATATAAATTGCTCACTACTTTTATTATTTCCTAAGATACCGTAGATCTGTAGTTAATCAACCTTGCTAATGCTATGACTCTTTCATACAATTCCTCCTGTTGTGGTGACCCCCAATCATAAAATTATTTTCATTGCTACTTCATAACTGTAATAGTAATGTAAGTATGTGTGTTTTCTGACAGTCTTAGGTGACACCTGTGAAAGGGTCACAACCCACAGATTGGGAACCACTGCCATAGAGGTTCCAATGGTAGAAAATAACTTCTCTTTTATGGGCCCAGAGAACAAAGGCACAAAAACGAATCATGAAAATTTGGAAATTTAGAAGAAGGGCTCCTAATTAGAGATTCAGACCACTGAGAGGGAAGCAGTATTTTTGTATGGGTGAAAGAAGTTTGTCCTTTAAGTGCTGGAGGAAAATATAGCCCAGATCTTAGTACAAAGAAATATCAGTTCCTGTATCAGGATTCATGTGGAGACAATTGCTTCTCCCTCAGAATCAACAGGAAGACAATGGTCACCCTCAGTACCCCCTATGGAATAGGTAAATGGTGAAGTAAAAGAAATCTTCTGAGTCCCAAATTTCACATGAAAGAGGGAAAAAGTGCACAGTGGGAGCTGAAAAGAAACCAGTAACTGGTACATGCATCAAAACTTGCTTGCTTTCATACCATTGTTTCCTTGCTGAATTACTACCAGAAACTGCTCAGATTATCTGGCAATTACTACATAAAAGGAAATGGCAGTAGCAATAACGCTCATGTGCTCCTCCAAAATCTAACTTTTGAGAATGGTAAGAGAAATTGCTGGTTTGGTATTTTTACCACACAGAGACAGCTCTGTGTGTGTGTGTGTGTGTGTGTGTGTGTGTGTGTGTGTGTGTACGCACATATGTAGAAGTTTGTAACTTTGTCTACATTAGTAGACATCTGTATAATAAAAGTCCTGTTTTTGGAAAGGAATATACTTTAAACTACCTCTCACTGATTTTAAATGTCTTTTATTATGTACTAGTGATAACACAAAGTTAAGAACACTTAATGGACCTGCAGAAGACATTTTGGTTTGATTCCAATGGCTCTGATGCCCTCTTCTGGCCTCTGTGGACACCTACATCCACATGCTATACACAAACTTACACAAACACACAGATAAACTTTTTTTTTTCTTTTTCAAGACAAGATTTCACTATGTAGTCTTTGCTGTCCTGTTCTTACTTTGTAGACGAGGCTGGCCTCTAATTCTTAGTGATCCTCCTGCCTCTGCCTTCCTCCGTGCTGGGATTGAAAGTGTGTACCACCATGCTATGCTATACATACATTTTTTTCCAAAAAAAATATTGTTTTGAAGATAAAATACTTATCAAATACACATGAATGCTCTTTTCCCTCACCTTTTTTACTTTTGAATTTCACGAGCTGATGAAATAAAGACACTCTGACATGTTTACAATGCCTCATTCTGATTGATTGATTGATTGATGATTGATTGAATGATCTATTGATTGACATGTAGTGAAGGATGCTGGAAGAATCAGGCAGGGCTATTCTGAGAAACACTCTTTGAAGATATTTTCAAAGTGAGGCAATTTGTCACTCAATAAAAATGTCTACATGATACACGAAGCTTTGGCACTCAAGATTGGCCAAATGGCTGCACATGTTGACAGCGTAAGTGTCTGTGTACAGCTAGACAATGCATAACATGGCTTCTATTAATAGAGTGTGTTGTCACCACTCCTGCATAATGACTCAGCTCCTCTTAGGTCCTACCACTGCACTCTGCTTTAGCTTAAAAATCCTCTTCCTGATACTTGGTTGTTTCAACATTTTACATACTAGTTGGCCTTTCTACCGTTGGTGAATTTTCGTTTTGAAACTGCAACACCACGTAGCCTAAATTGATTGCATAACTGTCGCTGTGGCAGGGGAAAAGCCAGAGCTTGTTTAAAACAAATCCTCAAGCCATCTGCAATATTATGTGTCTACTGATAGCTTGCAGGTACCTATTTATACTAACCCTTAAATGTTTCTCTCGCATTTTCTTATATCGATAAGGGTTAATCCTCACGTCTCCCAAGGGCTTTACATAAGTTAAACATGCAATTTCATTTCTTGTGTTGAAAATCTTCATATATTATTTTCAGCACATAAATTTGGTTTGTGCTAAAGAAAAATTATTTGGTGAAAAAATAACCAAGAAGATTAATGTGCAGTAACTCAGTGCAATGCTGCATGAGATACTTTATCACTGAAGCCATCCTGGGGAGTGGCGGACACTGTTTTTCTATTTCTTCTGGATTTTTAAAATAAAATGTTCTTTACTCATTCACCCTAAGGAGACCAAAAATATTAATGTCTTAATATTCACAAGCAGTTATAGATTATCATAGCCAACGACAGAGTATCTCATTTGTAGCCCCAAGAAACAGAGCTGCATGTGAAATAAGCCATGCCCCAACTACATTTCACTTTGTATTATAAGAAGCCAGTTTGCATTGTTAACAAACTTCCATATTGTTAGTTTTTCATTCACCCTTTTATCATGTGGCTATGGATAGAAAGATGATGTTTTGATCACAATATCTTCTGTGATAGAGAAAAATCTGGGGAATCTTTTTAGGGGGAAGTAGCTTTAAAAGAATACAGACCTCTGAAAGGCTTTATCTTGCAGGGTATCAGAGCAGAAATTTTGAGCAGAGTGCAGAGAATATTATGAAAGAAGTGGAAGATAGTAAGACATGGAGAGGACAGGAGCTCCACAACGAGAACAAAAGAGCCAAAAAGTTTGGAGACAGGGTTTTTTTTCTGAGACTGATAATCCAGCCAAGGACCACTCATGGAGATGGCCTGGAACCCTTGCACAGAGGTAGCCCATGGCAGTTCAGTGTCCAAGTGGGTTCCGTAGTAATGGGGACAGAGACTGTCTCTGATAGGAACTGATTGACCTGCTCTTTGATCACCTCCTGCTGAGGGGAGAGCAGCCTTACCTGGCCACAGAGGAAGACAGTGCAGTCACTCTTGATGAGACCTGATAGACTAGGATCTCCCTTATCAGTGGACTGAGGAAGGGGCATGAGTGGGAAGAGGGAGAGAAGGTGGGATTGGGAGGGGAGGAGGGAGGAAGGTACGGGAGGATACAAAGTGAATAAACTGTAATTAATAAAAATAAAAATAAATTAAAAAACTCATAAAAAAGAATATCACACTTTTACACAATTTAACAACTCATTTTAACGACCATACATATTCAAAATTACGACGATTTTGGAGGTAAAAATTTCTTAGAGGGCTGAAGCGCACAGAGATAAGAGGCTTCCTAGATGTAACACACTGTCACACAGTATTTTAACCAACCAATGAAGTTGTGTTGTCAAGAACATTGGGTGGTAAATTTATTAAGCAAGATTGACTAAGTTATTAATAGCCTAGGTGTCTTGAATTTGGGAAAGAGGAAATTTCTTGACATTGATGGCAAAAAGAGTGAATCAAAAAATCAAAGATGATAAGAGAGAAAAGGGCCTTAACTTAGGCAGGTCCAGTTTATCTACAGGTACCCTACCCTGTACCTTGACAGCTTTTCAAGATACAGATACTATTTTCCCTCAAACATTCACTTTAGAGTCTGATTTATGTTTATATTTGGTTTTGGCTTAGGGATGGGTTTTCTTTTTTCTCTTCTCTTCACTTCTTCTCTTCTCTCCTCTTCTCTTGTTTTCTCTTCTTTCTTCCTTCTCCTCTTCTCTCCTCCCTCCCCTCCCCTTCTCTCCTCTCCTCTCCTCTCCTTTTCTTTTCTTTTCATTTTTCTTTTCTTTTCTTTGCTTTTGCCTTGGGACCAAGTAGACATTTGATGCATCTGACAAGCTTTTTCTGCAGTTGGACACACTTTCTCTGTGTGGGACAATGTGTGATAAAAAACTTTCAGAGGTTAGGAAGCTCTGAAGTCCCCGTTAACTTGTGGCTGTTTTCTGTGTAATAACAGCTGAAAGCCCTTATTGACAGTTGCACCTCACTGTACTTTTGTGCCCAGCATACCAATACAGCTATACAACCACCAGTGCTGATGGCAGAATATTGACCTGCTGGGTGGAACAAGAAAGACAGACACCTGATTTTGTCTATAAAAAAATGAGACTGGTTTCCATGACAATTCAAAGGAGACTATAAGAATAAGAATCAAACACTCATTTCTGAATAATCAGCTTCTCTCAACTCTGTTTTCTTTCTTAGGTGATACATATTTAAATAAGCTTTTCCTCAAGGTCCCAAAAAACAAGTAACAATTGTCCTCTTTTGAGCTATATTGTTTCAAAGTGTTTTAAAACTAGGAATTAGGCTCTCTCATCTTCTCATGGGTCACAATATCAACATGGAGTGTTGTACTGTTCTTTTTGGTTTTACTCTCCATATAGCCCATATTGACTCAGACTTGTAACAATCCTGGCTTAGTCTACCAAGCAGAGTCACACAAATGTGAGTCACCATTTCTGGGTTCCCTACAGCATTCTTGTGACACAACCTTTACTTTCCTTTGTTATTGTCACACTACAATTAAAATACAGTACTGGAGAGGTATTCAGTTTAGACTTCACTATGAACAGTTTTGACATGTTAGGATCTTGACTTCATGTAGCTTTGTGTATGCTACTGCATTCATTATAAACTAGTGATTGGTTCTTTAAGTATATGTATAGACATTAAGGGAGCCTTGCTATCTAAAAAATGATCTCAAGTGCTAATAATTAAATTTCATATAATAAATGGCTCCTCCCCAGAAGACAAGCACCTGCTCCTAATGGAGAGAGCAGTGCTGGAGGTGGCTGTAATGGAGATCATCTCTCTCTCGCTCAATTATCATGATTTTGCAGGTCTGATCTCGCACATGGTCATTTTCCTGCACAATGATAGGCATTTTGTGTAAATTTGCAAGGCTCTTTTGAAAAGCTTTTCATTCTTCTGGGCTCAATAGGGATAATAAACACACACCGGTCTTTGAAGTAGAGTGGAGCACCATTCCATGAACTTAAAAGGCCATTATGAAGGAATGTGAAGTAAAAGGTGAAAAATTTGGCTAACAACCATTTGGAGATGAAAATGTGTTTTACTGGGGAATTCCATTAACTGATCAAAGAGGTGTGTGTGTTAGTACACATATTTATGCAGGCTTTTAAACTAGAAGTTTAAATTTGTCTTTCTGTGTGTTTTATCAAATGAGTTTGCCCATCATCTTATTGACACCATCTCTCAAGACACATCAAAGCAGGTTTGCCTGATGCATTTCTGCAATTCATTTCCTGAGGTTTCCATTTCATTATAGTTTCATTTGTTCACCGAGGGATTTTTTTTTTCCTCTTTTAAGAGCAACATTCTATTGAAAGAAGGAACAGACTATTTTGTTTGGATTCTAACAATCATCTCCACTGGTGATATTGAAACCAGACTGAGAAATGTTCCTTCCTCAAGGCAAGAGAAGCTTGTCTCTACTTCACCTTGCAGCCAAGATGAGGGTCCAGCACTTTTTAATGTTTTATTGAGCCACAGTATGTATCAAAATGTCTTAATGCTCAAAACAACCAGCGAACACTGAGGTGTCAAGCATCATTGCTAACCTGTGAGATTAAGAGTGATTAATAGTTTAATAGTGATAAAGTGCTCCCTGCTACCATGGACCACATACTGTGATAGCTCTGAGGACAAATAGAGTATAGGCTCAGCCTCTGCCCTCCTGGTAGATACTGGGGATAAGAATAGCATCTATTTTCTCTCAGACTCCCCTTTAGAACTAGGACTCAAGGAAATTTTTTTTTTAATTTCACTCCCGTATACCTATGCTACCCCCTTTTGAAGACAGGAATGGTGCCAGGACAAAGGACACAGAGAAAGAGTTCAATGGGCTGAAGCAACTTCTGATATCCCCTATTTTTACATGCTTTGCTCTTTGATGATAGCACCCTCCCATTAATCCTAAGTACTATGCTGGCATCAGCAATACATGCACTAAAGTTGGAAGGAGACTGAGGTCAGCATGACATATTCATAAGGATGATACTCAAATTCCGGAGATATTCCATACCTTTTCCTCTGAATTTCCATCATTAACTTTCTTGACCAGCTTTTCACAGTAGTGAAAACTGCACATCACTTTTGCCCCAATTTCCTGCTAAGCCTGTGTTGGGCAAAGGGGCCCAGGTCTGACCTTACGTCTTTTCCTAGGTAGTGCATATTTCTGTAGGGCAAAGATTCCAGAAGCAACTACTTCTTGTTTGTGGAGCCTAGGTTCTTTGATGCATAGTATAATTTATCTGAAAGAAAAAAAAGTCCTAGGGAAGACCACCACTGTCCCATCCTTCCTGCTCTGCACGTGTTGGTGTCAGCGACACCACTGCCACTGTCTATCAGCACAGACTGTGTGAACAATGCTCTGAGGGATGTTGAAGGGTGTTTTACATGTTATTGCCTATACCAGAACTCTGTGCACAGCTGTGTGCTTGCTGTTGGTCTAACTGTTGGTCTAACACTATTTGTCTTTGAGCCAGCTGAGATTGATTCAGGATGAAGATCTCCTGTCTCCTCTGCTTTCATCACCTGGAGAAAGTAAATTTGGGTTAGAATGACAAGCCAAGTAAATTCTATAGAATTTAAGAATAAAACATTGAGTACATCAGTGAGATTATACATCCAATACTTTGTTTCTGAAAAAGAGAAACTTACAGAACGTTGAAAGTTATGTTTCTTTTCTCCCAGGCCTCCAATCCATGTGGCCTCTTTCATGCTCTTGTTTTAAAAGTGTCAGGAAAGCAAGCATTATTTCAGAACTATACTGCAGGGAGACTCTCTTATGGTGAATATTACCTGGTGGCCAGATCTTTCCAGTGAGAATTTCAATAGGTGAAATGGAAATGATCAGTTGAGCAATGAGGGGCATTATAATAGAAACATCATTTACAATGACAGCATCACATCTGTTTCACTTTCTAATTACAAGTACAACACTCCCCCAGACACCCAGCTCCAGCAGCAGGGGTATAAATCACAATCATAAAAAAGCTACACACTACCACGTGATTCTGATTTTCATAGCTGCCTGTGCTTTGTATTCCAAACCCCACACATGCTTCAGTTCTGTGCCTGTCCTGTGTCAGATGAGATCTGGCAGGAAGGAAGGAGAGGAAATAGAGTTTTTACACTAAGCATGCATTTCTCCCATGGACTTTCCTAAACATCTCATATGAACAAAGTGAGAGAGGAGAAAAACAAAAGCATCCATCTGTGAGAAAATCAGCTCTGGAAAGTATTCTCAGACATTTGTCAATAAATATTTATTAAATCCTACTATGTGACAGGTTTGGTGCTAGCCTGAGGGGACACAGGGATAAACAAAACAGATACTCTTAGAACTGACAGGCTAAATCTAGAAAGTGACATTAAGGATGATTGCGCACAGAAATACATAATTATGGCTGTGATGTTTCTATGAAAGCAAAACTTCAGTGCTCTATAGCAACACAACATTCAGGGAGAGAAATAGATCCCAAGAAGATAGAAAACCCCAGGGGAAACAGCAAAAAGACCATTGGAAACATTTGTCAGCTGCCAATCAGAAAATTCAAGCAGGGTCAGATTTCTAGGATTTTTCAGCTCCTTAAAAGATATGTAATTTGAAACAGAAACCAATATGAAGAATATTGAATGCATATTTTACAGATTTGAACTTTAAAACCATCTAACATAAAGAATGAGAACACTCCATTATTCATATGTTAGCATTTACACACAGAAGAAATATGATTCATGTTGCTTAGTGCAGAGCACTCTGAAACAGACACACAAAAACCAGATTTGGGATTATCTTGAACCTTATACAAGAAAAGAATTCTTATGACAACTAGAGCTAGGACATCTTTAGTATGATCTGGGTTTGCTGTCATTCCTTTGAAAGAGGAAAAAATGTTATTGAAACAACTTGAGGGAAATTGTATTGAATATATATACATATATAGTAATATATATTTATACATATTTATTTATATATAATTATATATACATAAATTATGTATGTAATGTAACCATATATGTGTATATATGTGTTTATTCTAGATTTCTGTAAATTTATACCTGTATGCACACTACAAACATTGCATACTCTAGCGGTATGCAGTCCAACTTAGGCCTATGTTATAGTGCACTAGTACATGAAAGACTGTGTGTACTAGTTAGGCTTCCTTGTGATACAAAAGCATGACCAAACCTCACTTGAGGAAGAATAGGTTGATGTGGCTCACAGTTATATTACAATATGGGGAGAAGTCAGGCAGGAACTCAAAGAAGGAACCTGAAAGTAGGCACTGCAGCAGAGGCCAAGGAGGAACTTGTTTATTGGATTGTTCCAGAGGATTTGCTTGGCTTGCTTTCTTATATAATCCCAGGCCAGGGGTCACAGACCCTAGTGTATAGCTTTGAAAATCAAGCAAACCTAGGTTTAAAAACTAACTCTACTCAATGCTGATTATGTTTAACATTTGTAAATTTCATTTTCATGATTATAAAGTGAAGATTAAAGTATGTATCTCCATTTACACATACCAGGATATTTTTCTGCTTCCGCTAATGTTGTCAAGATAATTTCCCAAGGGACTTCTTAGAGACCCATTCCTAGGTAATTCTATTGTTAAATTGGCAATTACTGCCACCACCACAACAAAACCCACCAGCATTCAACATAAGTCCTTAGGACTGCCGTGTAGACATTATGTTTTTTCCTTTCTTCCTCACTGACTATGGGGAGCAAATGGTTCCCTTCTGCTGCTTAATAATGCTTCACATAAAGACATCATCTGGAGCCCTCCCATGTCTACTTCTTCTTCCCAGGACTTAAAGATTAAGTCTTTATCTTTTAGTTTTTCTGTATTGTTCTTTAACTCTTATAATCTCTGGCTTACCTCTCAACACTCTGTTCTTCTCCCATGCCTGTCCAGAACCAAAGTGAATGCCATGCTCTGTGATTTAGACCTGCTTAGCTTGGCATATTTTGATATTTAGTAGCATGGGAAGTTGAAAAGAGAAAATAAGTATAAATTTTATAATTAAGTAATTTGTTGTCTTTTATTAAGGAGTAGAGTACTCCTAATTCACCCATCAGATCCTATTTATTTAGCAGCAGGTTCATTTGTAGTGTCTTTTGCAGTGTATTTTCTTTCTTTCTTTTCTTTCTTTCTTTCTTTCTTTCTTTCTTTCTTTCTTAAATAATTAGTTATTTTATTTATTTAACTAATGCTGTCCTTTTCTCTTATGTTTCTTTAGGAACATAAACAAAAAAATAAAGCAACAATTTTCTATAATGTCTTGGAAAGGCAAACCAAAGCTGTTGTGGTCCACACTAATTACATGGTTAACTTTGTGTATTTCCATTCAACACTCTGCCAGCAGACTATTTTGTAACCTGAAATTTTCGTGCTGGAAAAGGCCTAAGCAATAACCAAAATCAGTGTTTGTATAACAATGCCATGTAAAAAAGATGGCATGTCACAGGAAAATGGCTTATTACATCACCTTTGAAAACTCCCATTGCTCACTGAAAAGTTTGGCAATGATAAAGAGGTTCAAGACACTTGCATGGATCTTTGTCACAGCTATTTCATTGCAGAAGTTTTAAGAGATCACATCTACATACAATTGGATTTGAGTTCCTGTAGAATACACTTTAAGATGTTATCATCCCTCAACTTTATTATTCACAAGGAAACTGAGGCCCAAAGTGATTACCTGTCCACTTCTCACTGCCTTCATTCTTATTCCTGAGAAAGCTTAGATTTTTTCCTCATGCCTGCAGCAAATAAAACCAAGAACGTGACATATTGACTAAAGCATGAATAGTATCTTTGCCCTACAAACACCATCACAATCTCCCTGTATTGACTGGCCATCCTTTCACGTGCATTCTACAAGCACAAGTTTAGATCTGTACTCATTTCTGACATGCTCCGGTCTATATTCTTTTCCACCTTGCTCTTCCATATTATGCATTCCTCACGCCATGTTCTTTGTTTGACCTCTCTCTGTGTGTTCATGTTTTTATGTTGCATATGTTCATGGATGTGTGTATGTCTGCCTATGACAAGAAAACCTTGGCTATTGTTCCTCAGGGTCATCTACTTTCTGAGATAGAGTTTCTCACCGGCCTAGAACTCATCAAGTGAGCTAGTCTGGCAGTCCGGGGAGCCACTGAATTCAGCTGTTTTCATGCCCCTAACACTGGGATCACATCGATGTGCCATGATGCTTATTGGCTTTTTGCAATGTGGCATATGGAGATCGAACTCAAGCCCTAAGAAGGACCTTGTAAACACTTTACTGACTGAGCCATCTCCTCAGTCTTGTCTTTAAATGTGTGTTTATATAGCAAGCTCCCCATATTCCAACCATAGAAATGTGAGAGGAAATGACAAAGTTTGAGGTCACCATATTATAAAATACCTCAAGAGGTGATCAATATTCATTAATGAATGCACTATAAGTCACATACCTTCTTTCTCAGCTGACCATCTCGATTTCTCAGCAAAAGCCTCATGGAAGAGAATTACGAAGTTTTTTCACATTGGCCTTGAGAATGAAAGCCAGGGAGAACATTGATTTGAAGTAATGGGTAACTTTTTTTTTTTTTTTTGTATGTTACCCACAGAAAGTGTCTTCATTTCCTGCATTAAAAAATATTTTCATTTGAAAATCTCTGTGAGGCACTCCATAACAGAAGAGAGTTATGCATTGTCAAAAACCTGAATGGGAAAGTGCTTGCAAATTGATTTCCTAGGTTGCTCTATCCGATCTGCTTTTCATTAGTTCCACCGATGTAAATACTAAATATATAAAAACATGAGGAGTTTGTGTGTGTGTGCTTGTGCGTTCTACTTTGTTTCAATGTATGTGATTTATCATAAGATCACAGCCCAAAAGTGGTGGCCTTCCAATGAAGGAGGAAGAGAAAAATGATCATCCTTCTGTGGGTCCCAGGACTGAATTACTCCATTTCCCCAAGTCAGCAACTCCTCTGCACATCTGAAGCACTAAAGTTGGTTTTTGAAAATATCGCCTGCTGGTTAAATCACCCACAATGGATAGGCTCTTAAAGAGGCAGACAGGCTTTGAAATTTATTGCCACATGCCTATCCATCTTTCCAAGGCTTGCAAGTCTCTGGAGTCTTCCTCAAACAAGGCTTCCAGTGTTTGTCCCTGCAGAGGGCAACCAAGAGCCATGCAACCTGCCAGACACAGGCTCATACCTTCAAAAATAACAATGATTTCTTGGTGTGGGTCTTTGCAGGGCCTTGAGAGTTGATCCAAGCCTTGGGAATGGCTGGAAGCTGACTCAGCTTTTATTTTTACTTAAGGGTAGACATAACTGCTTGGAGAGACCAGCTCGGTGGATGGATATTATTTGGAAGGCCAGGTTGTTCTGACTTTTAGTCAGTTCCACAAATACACCCATAAGCAATCAATAGAAGCCTAATTCTCACAGACGTCTATAGACACCAAGTTTCTCTGCTCTCCAGATATCATTCTCTCATGGTCAGCAAGCAGCCAGTTTCATTGGACACCTCAAAATTTGTCTCCATCTTCACACTTTCTACAGACCACTTTGCAATAGGCTTATTTTGTCTTGAGCCTGCTTTTTTGACTTCTAATTTCCAGAAGCCAGAACGCTGTTAACTAGATAGCAAAGAGTCCTAAAATCTGTTTCAGTTGTATTCAATTTTTCCAACTAAGTGTGCCCAGTATGTTGGATGCCACCACTTAGATCATAGCTTGTGATAGTTGAAGGTTACAGAGACCCGCACATCTTCTTTCTTGTCAACCAAAGTTGCTCTTTGAACATGTTAGTTAGAACTGGCTGCCTGCAGAAGAACCTTTCTCAGTATTCCATTTTGGGCTCTTGTGAAAAGATATTGACTATTCCCAAAACTGAGTAAAAGTAAATTAATGTACCATCCGGAAAAACACGAAGTTCCACATATAGTTCAATAGAGACTGCACTCTTTATGTAAACTCCTGCATCCTGCCTTCCTGTTTCTATTGGTGTGCATTTCAGAAAACCTACACCTGCACATGCCTTGCAAATTGCTCTGATCCACACTAACTTTGCCTTTGACCTCTTGGAAGTTTAGACCCAGAAGGAAGACAGGAAACAGCCGCAGCCTGAGAAGTCAGGTTACTCCCTCACAGCTTAGGATTCCTAAATGCCATCTCCACAAGAGCTGCCAGAACCTGGAGGTTCCTGTCTCCCCAACCCTACTCAAGGCCGATCAAGAGAAAACCATGATGCTGGACCCCAAAAACTCTGCCTTGCAAGCCTCATACATTGACCTCTGAGAACCTTTTTGCCTTCAATATTTTTGAGGCGTTTGAGACAGTAACCAGCGTTTTAGAAAGTGCACAAGTGATCCCTACCTGGATTAAACAGCAAGATGGTACTGTTTTTATAATTAACCTATGCTGTACAAACGCCTATGTAGGCATAGTACTGCATTCCAGCTAATATGGACACTACTGTGTCTCCTCTGGAAATGCCATAGAAACATATTTTGCCATATCAAAAAGTTTACTTAAAAGAAATGAAAGAAAACATATGGACCTAGGATATACTATCTGCAAAATTATCTTTCTTATCTAACTTCTTGTATCTCTTAACTGAAAAAACTTTCTGTATCGTAAACCTATCTGAATGTACTTCGGTTTGGTAAGATAACCTGACACTGTTTCATCATGTTATTCTCTGTCATAAAAACTAAAAGTCACAAATAAGCAATTGTAAGAAAAATGAATGAATTATCACAGACATTTTTTATATGGTGTTTTCTCTCAAAATGTTCATATGCTAATCCCTTGGATAACAGGAGGCATTGAAACATGTTAGAACTTTGAGGAAAGGGAGTTTAATAGGAGAAATATGTGTCAATGCAGACCTGTCCTCAAAGGAAATATTGGACTCTAGCTCCCGCTTCTCTTTTCTTTTTGGCTTCTGTGATTTGAACGATCTTCTTTTGCTGTGTGTTCTTGTCACTACAATGATCTGTGCAGTCACAGATCAAAAGCTGTATCCAAGAGAACTAAAGTCTAAAATATCATCCTTTATTCTTTTGTCATTCCATTGTCTTGACTCCCACTTAGATATATCTTCACTGTTTTCTTAAAACAACTTCTCTGTAAACTTTACCCACACTTTCAAAATATCTTTTGCATTACCCTAACATTTACTTATGGGGCAAGATTAGTAAAAATAATAATAATCTGTAGCCATACTGAATGTGGTATTATCCCCTAATGCAAATAGGAGAGCAGACACTTACACAGCATTTGTCTTATGTTAGGTACTGTGAGTCACTCGGAGATGAAATAAAGTATCATGATTTACTATATGATTATATGCAAAGACTCCACAATTTAAAAAAAAATATTGTACCATATGCGGATTTTTCTGTCCACACAGAATCCTGGACCCAGTATTCTATAGAAACTGAGAGATAATTGTATTGATGTCTGATATCCAAGGGTCCTATACTATACAAAAAGCTGATAGATGGCTAGTTCCCAAACATTACTAAATAAGCAAATAAGTAAAGATGGAAAAATATTATGATATAAGTTTCTAAAACTATTGTAATATGAGCTGATATAAATTAAGGCAATTTTAGTAAATTTGGGGAAAAGATTCTTGTCTTCATTGACCAAGTCCAATTTTCTACAGACAGTGATTTAGTTTAAAAACCTTAGATCATGTTACAGAGATATGAGGCCTGGTTATACTCCTACCAACTGTGCTTCATTTTGATTGGTATTTCATCTTTTGTTCCTACCATATGATATCTGCAGCCTGATGTTACATGTGTAAGCATGAGAGTTGCTTCTTTGATGAACTAGATGACATTTCACATCATAATGAACTCAAAGTTAAATAGGAGATAGTAGAGAAGTCACACTTCAATTCCTCAACTTTTTTATGAACTGATACACCAACTCTTCAAGGATACAGGACCTTTTCTTTTCTGAAACAGTTTTCCCCCCCTTATCACTTCTTCTAGGAAACCATAACTTTGACACACCCAGCTGTAACTTGTTCAGCTAAAGCATAGATATCAGAATATCTACTATGTGCATCTAAAATGAGCTTAAACGTATCTCCCACACACCTCTGAGTTTAGTTTTGTTTTCCTCTTCCCTGGTTCCACATACATTTGTATAAATTTGTATAAGTTATTTTTATTTGCATGCACATGAGAGGTTAGTGAGGAGGCCAGAGAAGGAGGCAAGGTCCTCTGCTCACTCTGTCAGTCTCTCTTTTAGTCTTTGAAACAGAGCCTGGTGCTAGCCAATAGCCAGCAAGCCCCAGATATCTTCCTGTCTCTGCTAGTCCTGCCACAGCAGTGTGGAAAGGATGACAAATGTGGCCAGGCTCAGTTTTCACTTGAATGCAAGCATTTGAACTCAGGTCCTCATGCTTGCTCACCAATCACTGTTGTTCATGAGCCATCTTCCTAGTTGTCCCATTCTTTCTTAAGGAAAACCAGTCCTATTAGTTCACTTGAGAGTGGACTAAGAACAGTTAAGCTGAATTTCTAGAAGCATTGTTTTTTCCAAGAAGGGCCTGTGTATTTTGATTTCTAGACTAGGGGGTTTCCTAGAGAGTCCTTACACAAAGTTACTTTAAGATCAAAATGAAAATCAAACTTCATTAAGAGCTGGGATCTGGCTGTTTCATCTGTCCAAAGCTATATGTGATAGCACCAACCACAAAATTCCATTATTAACATCAAATCTGTGGTTGCTTTTTCAACTGACTCAGAGTTGTGTTAATCTCACACATGTGGCAAACAAGTAGATTTTATATTTTTGTGAATGTCTCAAGGTATTAAATATTATACCATGTACAAATACTGGCAAGAAAACACAGAATTTGAATGCTTAATACTAACTTGGTAGAGTTCTTTCATAATGTCAGACATTATCTGGGATAGCTCAGAAGTTCATGTCTATGCTCTGCTGACACATCGGTGAAATATTCATTTGTAATGAACACATTACAGTCTGTCTACATTTCAAAAACTGAAATAATTATTTAGCCACTACAAGGAAGTGGCTTTGGTCTTGCAGTGAAAGGAATTCATAAGGAAATGAATGGGCTTTTGTTTTGACACAAGGTAAGGAAACATTTTGAGACAATTGCACATTTAAATGTATCTTCATAACAAAAAAAAAATAAGGAATCAAATAGGAAAAAAACCTGTTTCTCTATTGAGTACTCAAGCTGATGTAACTCCATGAACTGAATTTACCATGTTGGACTATATCCCTCTCACTCTTTTGACTGTTACACTGGAAAATGTGGCTACTTTCAGGGTATATTTTAAATTTTTTAAATAAGTGAACACTGCACTTCTAGTCAACCTTAACTTTTTTTTTAAACTTTGTATTTTAATTTATTTGGATTATGTTGGTATGGAAGAGGAACAGATAATGGGAGTGTAGACAGCATTTTACCCTGTACAGAGTAAGTGAAGACTTTTATTAAACAGAGGTAGTTTCCTCTCAGGTGCCATATGAACTTGCTCCAGTGACTAAGAACGCTTGTTTTAACTCTCAAGTTACTCTACATTCAATGGCTTGGCTCTTAAATTGTCTAAACATGTGAATGGATGGTAGTGTAAACATGAGACTTTTTTTAAATGAAAATCCTAGATAAGGGAGGATTGCTGAGGCAAAAAAGAAGAGTGTAAATATTTGATTCCCTATGAGTTGGGAGAAGAGTATTCATTAATTTAGAGCTGGAAGCTGAGAGGGCTTTGGAAGTAAGTAATGAAGCAAACAGGTCATTGATTACCTTCACACAATGCAATCTGAAAAGCCAAGGACCTAGCTTCTCACTTAGCCTGGAAGAAGTAGCTGAGTGTTTGTTCACTTCAAAATGAAAAGGCACAATGCTTTCAATTTAAAAGATAAAATTCAGAAACCAAAGAGCATGCCAAAGACTATTCCACTGCATTTAAGATTATAAATGGCTTTGCAACTGTGATCAAGAAGTATTAAGAATAATTATTATTCTCCTATTTTTTATAAGGAAGGACATGTGCAAACCTTCAACTTATATGAAAGCAAAAGAAAAGAAGATGTTGGATAGGAAAGGAATAAGAAGAGTTACAAAATCAAGCCAACTACTCATAGGTATGCAAACTCTGAGGACACTGGAACACACCCACTACAAATGGTTGTTAAAAGAAGTAATAATGATAGCATATGTAAGTCATCCAAACATAATGGAGCTAAGCAAAATTATTTGTCTTTTTTTTACCTTCCCCAGCCAAGAAAATGACATTATAACCATGTCTCCTGGGGAAAATTTTGAAACTGAATGCTCAAACCTTGTATTTTGCAAATAATAAATATATGATACTATGTTCTTTATTACTCCTGAAATACAAGTTAAGGAGAATATCCTAAAAGCCAGCAGAATATACAAATAAACAATTCAAAGCATTTGGTCAAAGGTAAGGCAAGTGACATTTCCTGATTTGCTGATTGGATTAATTGCCTCAATTAATTGTTGATTAGTTGGCACAAGAACTTGAGAAAGATGATTGATTCTGGCTTTTAAAGAGCTGGGTGCATGCCACCCCCCAGGATAGCCTTGTTTTCCAACAAATCCATTCATAGGACAGTGTTTATGTCAGCTTCATTTATAGTAATCTCACATTGAACAAAATACATGAACATTCTGTAATATTAAAGAGAATGGATACACTCTAGCATAGTGTTACAACAGTAAACTATACAGCAATAAGAGAATGAAGGACGAACACAGATGGCAGCAAGAATGAGTATCATAGATATGATGAGTAGATGGACTGAGATCCTCAAGGGTGGCCCTCCCATATACTTTACTTGTGTGAAATTTGAAAACAAGTAAAACCACAAGAATGGTTTGGCTTGGGATGCCTGCTGCCTTCAAGTCAGCTAAGAATCTTCTACACCTTAATCTATGTGTGGCATAAATGGCGTATGCAATATGTGAAGATTCAGCAAGTTTTGCTTTTATGATCTATGTACCTTGAAATTTGTAAGTTAACAAATAAAAAATATTAGTGTTTTATACTTTGAAATTTATAAGTAGGTTAATAAATAAAAATATTAGTTTTATACATGTGTGGTTATTCAACATATTTATGTACAATGTCATATATATATGTATGTATGTATGTATGTATGTATACACACACATTGCTTTATTTTGGTAAACTTGTTCATCTGCAAAAGTTCATTAACCAAGGTGATTTTCTCGAGAAATATATTTCATGCTGAGAATCTGAAACCCACAAAGCTAAAAGCCAAAATGTTCTTATACTTGAACCTTCTGAAAGCAAGTATGATTTTCAAATCATTTGGAATTTGGAGCATCTTGGACTTCAGAACTTAGAACATGGGGCTACTCAACTGTTAATGTCTATGAAAAATTACAGGATATGAATAAAAAGACACTCCATACTATGAAGTGTGTCTGGTATCAAGCATTTGGAGTAAGAACAACTCAACCTCTTCCTTTGTAAGGAAGCTCATTCCAGTGGTTTATCCTTGGTGAGACAAGTAGGGACCATTCTGCTCACACTACTAAGAGTTAAGGGACCAAGCTAGATTAAAGGGGAGTCTGTGAGGGTGATGGCTATTTTTAATTGAAAATTTGTCACAATTTTGAATCATTTGGGAAAATTGTCTCGATGAGGGATTATCTAGATCAGGTTGGATTGTGGGTGTATTTGTGGAAGATTGTCTTGATTGTATTAATTGATACAGAAAGAGTCAGTCCATGGTTGGGTGGCTGGCATTTTCAAGGCTTGTGTCCAGGACTGTATGAGAGTGGAGACAAAAAGCATGAATGCATTTGTTTCTCTCTGTTTTTGACCATGTATGGAATGAGGTTAGCTGTTTTAAGGTCCTTCCACCTTGACTTTCCTACGATGATGGACTGTAAATTAACCCTCCCTGTCAGAAGTTAAATTTGGTCAAGGTATTTTCTCAAAGCAACAGAAATGAAAGGACAGTCTGTTTGTTGCATAAGGCCTTGCTAGGACCACCAGTCACACTCAGACCGCATCACAACCACAAGTGTTTAGGTAGGTTAAGGTCAATGTGAAGAATTTTTTTATTATTATTTTAAAATATGATATTGTTTTTCTTCTATTCTGACCTTCCATTTCAGATAATGTTTAATCACTGTAGATTTCTGTGCATTTGGTGTATTTTTACATATGCCAAGTCTTCTGTGAGGGCCATAGCGTGAGACTCAAAGAAACTAGAAAAGGATCATCGCTGGAGGAGGTGAAAAAGTAGCTTAAGAGGGGGTTCATAGTAGAGAACAAGGGGAAAAGGAAATGTTGAGAAGAAAGTCAAGTAAAAAGAGAGGAGTGAGTGGAGGAGGGGGTGACTAACGCTACTGAGAAAGCCAGTACATACCTAATATTTTATAAGCTTCATATGTATGTATGTATGTATGTATGTATTCATATAAAATAATTCAATCAGAATTACTCTACAGAGGCAATTATGTGTCCCTAGAAGCTGTGGTATATATATATATATATATATATATATATATATATATATATATATATATA
>NW_026592586.1:2792517-2931687 GCF_907164565.1 Psammomys obesus
ATATATATATATATATATATATATATATATATATATATATATATATACCACTGTGAATATACTGTGCCCCTCTGTGCTTTTCTCATCACTGAGCCACTTGGTTAATATTGACCATGACTTATAGGCCATGTGCAATCATTTCATATTTTCCCCTGAGAAAAAAATAGTTCAACACTAAAGATTTTTAAGACAATCTCACTCTGGGCAATAAGCAGCATTTGAGAGAAATGTAAAAGTAAATGAACAGAGACAATGAAGATGCGGGAAACTACCTGCTTTCCTGATTTTTACGTGTTGGACTTAAACATTAACTCAGCAAGGGCCTTCTCCACAGAGGAAATATACCATTCTTTCTCACAGTGAGAACTAGCCATCCTGGAGGAAGGAACAATCACAACTGACATAGGACAGAAGTCTTAGGGAATGATGCTTGCAGCAGAAACAAAGGCAGTCAGCACTGTCTGGAGTTATAAGGTGGCTTGCTCTACATGGGAAGCACAACGTTGGTTCCTTGCCTTTCTCTGACCACACTCATTAAACACAGAAGCATGGGAAAGGAATAGAACTTTTCCTGCTCAGACTTCTCAGTTCATTGCAGTGTATCAGGTTAAAACAAGGCTGCAAGTCAGGGCAAGATTTTCTACAACATCATGTGCTATAAACAGTTGTAGCTGGAGGTGAGTGTTCTGAATGCTTGACGAAATGAAAGCAAACGGTCATGAGATTTTCACATGGGCTTCTTGCCCTCCTCACTTTATTTTTGTTTTCTTTAAAAGTGTAGGTCTGCCAAATCCATTAGCCCACTTAGATCTTCAGACTGAACTGTGACCTGTGACCTCACTTTACTTGAAACCAGACTTCTGGGAGAAGTCCAGAGCTACCTTGAGCATGAAATCCAAATACTTTTTGCGTGTGTGTGTGTGTGTGTGTGTGTGTGTGCCTATCTGATCCTCTCATGTAGAAGTTACACAAGCCAGAGCAACCCCTAGCCCCTATCAAGGGTAGAGCTCTGGTTTAAGAGTAATGGACTGGGTCGGTATTATTTGCACCCTGTATGAAGACATGATTGTCCGCATCTGGCTGCCACCTGAATAGGGCTTGAGATGATTAACAAGGCAGTTAATAAAATCGTGGCAAGAACGGAGAGAAATGAGGTCTTGACCTATCTCAAAGTGTTCGGGCAAGCAGGAGAGCCACCTTGTTAATAAAGAAACGTGATCACATAGACCACAGCTGAAAATTCAGAATAACTTTCGCAGGTTAAACAATGAACTGGAAGAAGTATTCCTGCCTGTAAGTTATTCTAACAATATTTTGAATCGAAACAAGAAATATATTTCTACACACACACACACACACACACACACACACTCATGCATGTCTGCTATTTTGAACATTTTACATGTAATTTCTTCATACATATACACACACAAATACACAAAATCACACATGTTCATGTTCTAATTTGGACATTTTACATGTAATTTCTTCATACCAGGAGATAATAACATTAAGAATTGCTTCTATACTCTTCATCTTCTGTTTCTCCTTTAACCGTTTATAAGATGGAAACAAAGCACACTTGTTTATGATTACAATTCTTATACCCAAAGGTTAAAACAAAGCCACAACCGAAGATGGATGTACAACTACCGAAGGCCTGGAAGACAGGCAGGCCATCAGGTTTCCTTGAAATCAATCTCTTGAGGTGAAAACACTGACAGCATCAACTGCCCTTCAGATGTGATGTCTCAGACTCTGTGGCTGCACCGCACATCTGCACACACTGGCATGTGGACTACACAGCATTTGATGTGACAGAAAGACAGCTACCGGGATTATAAGTAGCGTGAACCTAACAGGAGTGCTGCATGGAAATCAGAGCAGATTTTCTTTAGCTCATTAAAGAGCTTAAGAAATATACAACTTAAGATATAAATTTAAGAACCTGTGAAGGTTCACGTTTTTATTTATTTGTTTGTGCTTATTTACAGCATTCACTTTTCTTCCTCTTACACCCACACTGTGAGGAACACCAAATGCCTTCCTGAGCCAGGAGCTGGTGAGAGTAAAATGCACAAGAAGGCTGAACTGTTCTGCTTCTCTTTTCCAGTCCACAGTGGAACGATATAACTTAACCAGGGGATGCATTGCGCACACCGTCCATTAAAACAGTAATGTTTTCACATCCCAAAGCTGTGCCCTGACGGTTACTCATGAAATATCAACATGAGTGTGGTCCTTTCATTCACTTTCAAGGAGTTTATTGCAATGCCTAGGAAACAGGGGAACTGAAGAGGGAATGGAGGAATTCTGAGGGAAGAGATTGCTTCAGAGACTTGTCATGTTGTATAAAACAGTTGATCTCTGCTAAGATCCACAAGACTTCCAGGAGAGCATATCTTTACTTGTTTTTATTTTAGTGAACCAAGATGAATAATAGTGACCTTGCAGAAATGCACACATTCTTTAGATAGAGAGACTGCTGTACTGTACAATGGAATTGACATCCCTATAGAATATTTGCTTTCTTCTCTGATGCCCGAAAGAGTGATTTCAATAAAAACACATGTTTTTTTAAGATGACAGCAGAAAGAGCCTTTTCTCCTCAAAGGTGCTTTTCTTTCCATTTAGAGTCTATCCTTGGGAGACTTAGCTTGCTTTGATCAGTCCATGGTGATCTTCACTTGTGCACTGGTAGAATTTTTAGATAATTGAGTTTCATAACTTTGCTTGTAAACTTGGGACTCTAGTTGACAAGCCTAAACTTTGCATGGCATCTGAGTGTTCTGTCCCACATTGTGCATGCATTCTAATCTGTACACCCTTTGGATAGCCTCCTCTGTGAATAGGGGTTAGCCTGAAAGTAGTTTTGGTTAATCAAATATGATGAAAGTGCTGCTGTCTCAAACTCAGAACTAAGCTCTAAGAAGTACTGGTGGCTTCTGACTTTACATTCCTGGGAGCTTAGACTTCCACTTGAGACATAGACCAACCCAGATAATAAATCTTGTGCTAGGCCATGAGGAATTAACAAATAGAAAAGTTGAATCCCCGAAACTGATTACTGTAAGAAAACCTACAAGGCCAACTAAGAGACAGCATAGGGGTTGATTCTATCCATTTCAACTGTCTTACCAACTTTCTTATTGCATGGAATCAGTTGCAGGAAAGTGGTTGATCACATTGCAACTCTATTCTGGAAGGAAAGAATGGTGACAATGTTTTCTGCTTTTTACATAGTCCAAAATCCAAGCTCATGGATGGTCTCATACTGGTCCACCACAATTAATCTAACAAAGAAAATCCCCCACATCTATGGCCAGGGGACAAACTTCAAAGTAACTCTAGAGTTCATCAAGTTGACAATTAAGACTAACCATCAAACCACCCCACAGTCACTGTCAGCCATGTTCCTATCTACAGTATGCGAACAAAAGAGCTGCTAGCCAATCAAGCCTCAGAAGTTTACCTTTTTTTATGTTGTGAAAAATAACAAAAAAAAAAAATTATGTATATAAACATGAACTAAACAAGGCAGATACCAGTGGATGCACAAAAAAGGATGAGAAAAAGCCTCTCAAGTTCTACACAAAGAACTATAGGCAACTGTGGTAGTTTGAATAAGAATGGCTCCCATAGGTTCATGAGAAGGAGCACTTTTAAGAAGTGTGGCATTGCTGGAGTAGGTGTAGCTTTGTTGGCAGAAGTGTATCATGAGGGGGGCAGGTGCTTGGAGCTCTCAGATGCTTAAGCCCAGTTCAGTGGCATGAAGTTCTCCTCTTGCTGCCTGCAAATCAGATGTAGAACTCTCAGCTCTTTTGCAAACATCATGTGTGCCTACACGCTTTCATGCTTCCAGCCACAGTGATAATAGAATAAACCTATGCAATTGTCAAGACAGCCCAATGAAATGCTTTTCTTTAAAATATTTTCTATGGTCATGGTGTCTCTTCACAGCAACTGAGAAAAACTGAGAGTAGGAGAGGTGCTCTTCTCCAGGAATGAACACACCAAGCTGTTTTATGGTGCCAAACAGTATACCCTGAAAACATTTACATAAGTAACATTATATGTACTGAGTAAGTTGTCTTTAAGAATATATATATGGATAATCATAATAAATATATATGCATGCATTAACGATTAGTGGGAAAAAAGAAGCCATGAATTTAAAGGAGTGTGCTGTGGGGAGGAATATATAGCAGGATTTGGAAAGAGAAAAAGGAAGAGAGAAATATGATTTTATGATTATTTCAAAATCAATAGAATGATAGTTAAAAACCTTTATTTTCCTGTAGATTACTACACACCACACACCACACAAAACCAAAATATTTCTATTCCTTTGACAGCCTTTACTTTTAAGAATAAAATTTTCTTTCCAACAATAGCACACTGAGTTACTGCTTTACTTTCACAGGCCTGACCTTTGTTCTGTCTTCCAGACTGAAGTGAAAACTTTCTATAATACATGAAGGTTATGCTAATGAAGTCTTATATAATGATGTCAAATTCTTATATTATGAAGTCAAATAATGAGGGAGAAGGAATTTCAACTGGCCACCTCTTGCCACCAAAGTACCAGGACTGTGTTTCATCCAATTGTGTTGTTGGCCAAAAGAGTCTGATGGAAATCCCCAAATAACCCAAGCTGTTGTCAAGACAATAGGTTATTCTTCACAAGATGACTGCAAGGCTCTATTGCTGAAGACAAAATCCAAACAACTCATTGAACAGGAGGAGATAAAGACTGTGCCTACATAGAACATTCACTCCTATGTTCTAGTACCTTTCTAGTACAGAAAGGTACTCCGCAGGCTGCCAAAGGGGAAATGTAAAACCCAACCCAGCCATGAAACCTTTGAGCTACTATTTGCCCTGCCTGTAAAATATGTTAGGAGAATGGTCGCTCCATGCAGCAGTAACCAACTGATGCCTCATTTGATGTAAGGCCCATTCTATAAGATGGAACCCATACCTGACCTATTAGGATGACCAAGGACCACAGAGTAGATAGCCTAGCCCAGAAACCTACAGTAAAGCCAAATACTACTGCTATAAAAGCAAACAAACCAAAAAGTAATCATAAAATGATTTCTAATGCCATTCTGCTCTACTCCTAGAGTATATCCTTATTCAGCCATCACCAGAGGGGTTTCTTTCTGCAGCAGATGGGAACAAATACAAAGACCCACAACTAGACATATGCAGAGAGGGAGACCTTGGAACACACAGTGCTAAATGGAATGTCTCTATCAAATTTCTCCCCTAAGAGCCCAGGTAATCCAGTAGAAAAGGAGACAGAAAGAGTCAGGTAGAGAGGGGAGACAAAGGACCCCAGAAAACAAGACCCTCTAAAATAAGGAATAGAAGCTTATATGATCTCACAGAGACCAAAGCCACAATTACAGGGCTTCCGAGTTAGTACTCTTATGAAACTCCTGAATATGGGTCTCTGCTTTTTGTACCTTATCTTGGATTCTTTTATTTTTGTGTTGGCTTGTCTTGTCCAATTTTGATATGATGATTTTTAATTATATCTTATTTAGTTATGTTTGGTTGTTATCTCTTAGAAGCCTGTTCTTTTCTAGTGAGAGAAAGGGAGGGGATCTGGGTAGGAGAAGCGGTGGGGAAGAACTTGGAGAAGTATAGGGAGTAGAAACTGTAGTTAGATTATATTGTATGAGAAAAGAGAAAATAGAAATATGTGAACTTAGAAAAACATATCCCAGTTCATGACAAAATTCCCTGGAGTTCTGTGATCTTCCTGGGCTCAGATTCAGCATTCAGATTGCATTTCACTTGTTTGTTTTATTCATTAATTCCTAAACCTTTCAAACAAGTAGGTACTTCTCAAAATCTGCATTTTGTTTATTTTAACCTAATATACACTTCAAATACAAAGCATTTCAGTTCAAAACCATCTACTCTGAGATCCTTGTAGTGGATTCAATCTTTAAATGTTCAAGATTGTTGGGGCATTTTTTCTCTATTCTTTGCATTTATTCCAGCATTTACTATAGAGTTATTTAGAAAGAAAGAGGATAAAAGGTAATGAATGGACAGTTATGTAAGTGAATATATGAATGTATGAATAAATGATGTGGAACTGAAGAGCACAGGAAGTTTCTGCACTGCGGTACACTCTATATGACTTATTCAGAATTCTCAGTAGAAAATAAAACAAAGTCAGATTACGAAGACAAGGCTAGAAGAGTACTTACTTAGTTTGAAATTCTTTTTAAAGGGGAAGAATTTCTCTTGTTCCCTTGAGCAGCTTATAATTTATTGAAAAATAAATCTTGCCTGAGTGTTGAATTTAGTGCCTTAAAATAACATGATAATGATATAGTCTTAAAAGAAAAACTGCAAGTTTCAGTTGGTTTTAGAATAAAGCCATAGAGCAACATAAGACCACAGTTGTCTGAGGAAGGAATTGGGCAGATTCCAGAGGAACTTCCACTCTGCATGTTTATAGAAAGGCATAATAACCCCTTGGCATTATTCTAGTATCCTCTTGGTCTAGAGAAGTAAGTACAAGATCCTCAGTAGCCTGAGATGTTTGCTCAGCCTCAGCCTTACCAGGAAGATTCTAACATTTTCCAGTACAATCCATTTTAATGATGTCTATGAGGAGAAGATTATAAAACAGAATGCTAGAAACATTATAAAAAGACAGAAAGGAATTAATGGCTGCAGCTGTATCTACTCATTAATGTCACCGATGAAAAACAGGAAGTTAGAGGAATAGGGATGATATTGAAAGAAAACTTGAGCAGCATAGGGTAGAAAAACACACAAATAAAAGCATAATAATAAGAATCTGAAGAGATAACTTTGCTGCATAAATAAAATGGGAATGGTAGTTAGAAGTATAGTCAATAACCTGTTTTTGTGAGAAAGTCTTTTTCTCTTTCTACGTAACAGGCTACCTTGAAAATTAGCAGGTTAAAGAACAGCTTGTTTGCTCATAAGAGTACAATCTGAGCTGAACTTGGCTCTCGTGTGGTGTCAGTTGGCTATCCCAGCTGGAGTGTCTACTGAGGTAATGGCTCCTTCTCTTGGCTGACATGTTGATGTCATGCCTGCTGTAAACAAAAGTTTGAAGGCTGCCTGCTAAAGCCCTGCACGGCCCTTTCCTGTGGGGAGGCTATTCCATCTCTGTCCATCAGTGATCTTCATTTCTTTCTTCTTGGTTCCATATACTCTTCTCCTCTGAACATCGTTTCTCAAGGCTGGAAGACTAGGGTCTCCAAGCCTGTTGTGATTTAAAGATGCAAAATTCCCCACAGGCTAGAGTATGAGAACACATGGTTTCCAGCTGGTCACACTGTATTGGGAGGTTGTGGAACCTTTAGAAGGTTGAGCTTCCCTAGAAAGAGTGAGTGCCTGAGGATGAGACTTGACGCTAACAATATCCTGGTCCTGCTCACCCTTACCATTCTGCTTTCCATCAAAGAAAGATGTGAGAAGGAAGGAGCCTTATGTGCTCCTGTTACCATGGAGCAGGCCTTCCATGCCATGAAGGCTTCACTCTCTCAACCCATAAACTTCTTAAACAACCCCCACTTCTTCCCTTGAGTCTCATGTCTTACAGCTTTGCTGATCACAACAATGAGAAAAACAGCTAATTCATGCGCTCGGTTTCTTGCTATTCCCGATGAGCTTCCTCATTTTGTAAGTCCTTTTGATCCAAATAACTGAGCTAGTGAGACAAGCTGTCTGTTCTTTATATCTCCAACAAATAGTATCCAAACCATAGTATGGGCTGGTAAGATCATTCAGGGGCTTTATGTCCCTTGCCAGGAAGACAGTACATCTGGGCTCAATCTCCAGGACATACTTGATGGAATAAAAGAATCAATATCCACAAGTTGTCCTTTTACCTCCACAAACAACATGTCATGTGGACACATACATGAACATGCAAACACTCACACACAAAAAAACACATACACACACACACACACACACACACACACACCAATAAATGAGTGCAATTTATTTTTAAAAAGAGAGACTGCAAGAGGCATGTACTAATCAGTGCTCCAAAGCATATCTTGAGTCACTTAGAGGACATGGAAACAGTTCCTAGATTAGGATTCAGGCTTGCTGCCTAGAAATGCTCTGCATTGCCGATGAACTCTGCTTTCTGAAATTGCCTTCCTTTTCTATAACAATTCACCCACACTTACCAATGCTCAGCAGTGTTAGCCTCTTTCCTCTCAGCAGAAGTCTTGGGGTCCAAAAGCTTCAGTTCAGTTTGAACTGTGTCCTCTTCCATTTGAACAGAGAGTGTTTCTAATGATGTAATTACTCTGAAAATGATTCCTTTGATACTACGTTCAAACGAGTTAAAATTAAATAGATAAAATAGATAATCTCCACCCAAAGTATCAGAGACAAAACTTGAGACTCTTAGAAGTCCTTTTTACTAGGTGAGACATTTAAAGAAGCATGCTCCTCAAATTATTAAAAATGTTATGAGTCTGGGGGCCAAGATGGCAGCGCCAGAAGAACATTGTGTCTGAGAAGCAGGACAGCACTCTCTGTGCAGCGACCAGGAGACTGAACTCTGGGCCCTAAAACTACAG
The DNA here is from genome assembly GCF_907164565.1 of Psammomys obesus. NCBI lineage: Eukaryota > Metazoa > Chordata > Mammalia > Rodentia > Muridae > Psammomys > Psammomys obesus. The sequence continues at coordinate 2,801,115 of NW_026592586.1, forward strand.
CGATCATATTTCCCAGGTGAGGGGAGGCTCCCACAGCGTGGGTATCGGTAGGGTCCACTCTCAGGCTGCCCAGCCAGAACCCGGAAGAGATCCCGGGTAACTCAGGCTTTGGGTCTCCGGGCTGGAGCCGCAAGCCTGCATGTCCCGATCACTTTCCCAGGGTGATTGGTGGGCACAAGGGTGCCAGAGACGGAAAGTCCCAGTCGCAAGAAAACCCCATGGGAAAGGAAAGTTGGGAGTCTGATCACAGGTCACCCAGTCTTTCCCTGGAAGGTCTCACTGATCACGGATACCCACCGCCATCACAACTGAGCTCCCATTGCACGCAGAGAGCTGCTGCGCGCCCAGCTCAAAATCCCTACTTCCTATTCAGAGGAGGCAGGATGCGTCCAGCAGAATCTGCCACAGACCACATTGTCTGTACCCCAACCCGAGATCGGGGCTGAGAAAACCCAATCCTTTCAGGCACTCCCCCAAACGCCACCATAACCCTGCCATGGCGGAGCCGAAGGAGCAGAAAGATAAAGAGGCGCACAGCGGCTTCACAGTGCCGGGACCCCAGTGCTGCCCACTGCTCCTAGCAAACAAACTTCAGCTCGGGACCTGGGACTGTGGTCATTCAACACATCCTGAGACTCTCCTGGGTCCAGCGCAATAAGGTCTAGCACCAAGTCCTAACACCGGGGTCCCCCCCGAACACTGGCAGAGAAACCCCAGCTTAGGATAGGACTGAGAAGTCCCAACTCCTTCTGGCACTCCCCTGAGAGCACCGCCATAAGCTTGCCCTAGCAGAGGGGAAGGTCAGAGGGGAAGAACAGAGAGAGAGCCTGCCCAGGAAACAGCACCCCCTCTCCAGCTCACCCAGTGGCCCCTGGCAGAGAAACCCAAGCTCTGGATCTGAAGACACTCAACCCTACCTGGTACTCTCTCGGGATCAGCAAACATAGGTTCTACCACCAGGCTGCTTCTGGCAGAGAGATCTGGGCCTGGGATCTGGGATTGAGAACACTCGAGAACACTCAACCTAACTCTTTCCCGTGCTACCCAGGGACCAGTCAACATAACCCCTCCTGGCAGAGGGAAAGGACAGAGAGGCAGCACACAGGAAAGGTGGACACCGAGTCCTGTGGCCACAGTGTCACAGAGCTGACTGTTAGCCTACCCGTGCACTTCCGCAGCAGGACCAAATCAGAGAGTAGAGAGCAAGGGGAAACCTTGTGCATTCCAACTAGTCCTGCAAAAGAGTGAGTGAGCCTTCTAGGGAGAGTTTGCCCCAGACCCAGGGCCTCTCCACAGAAGCAACCAGACGAGATTCCTGCCACCCACACCCGTAGTGTGGGCATCATAGGGATTCTTGGGATAGCGAACCCAATGTTGAAACCTCTGCCTTCTGGGTCCACCAGTGTAATCCAGGCAAACAATCCCTAGATATCAGACAGAAGTGCGTAATAGTGGCCAGCAGGCCACTGCAATAGTCAGAGAATATGCGCATGCACACGGCATCCGCTAAAAGCGCATGCAAATAGCGCCAGCGTCACATTCCTTACTTAGGCAAAACTGAAACCACAATGCACACTCCCAAACCAGTGAACCTCTCTCATCTTCCTGAATAAACAGTCCAGAAAACAGAAAGAGATGATCATAGCCCGAACTACAAACTCGAGGAACAAACAGTGAGGGTTATAAACAACCAGATGGCTAGAGGCAGATGTAAGAACACACCCAACAAAAATCAGGACATAATGACCTCACCAGCAACCCTACAAACCAATGTACACTTCAATTCACTAGATATACAAGAAAACGACCTCAAAACTATGTTTCTCCAGCTATTAGAGGCCCATAGAGATGAAATGAACAAAGCCCTCAGAGAAATAGCCAAAGAAATCGAGACGAACAAAGAGGAAACAAATAGAGCTCTTAGAGAAATGACCACAAAAATTGAGGCAAACAAAGAAGAAATGCACAAAGCTCTCAAAGAAATGTCCACACAAATGAAGGCAAATAAAGAAGAAATAAACAAAGCTCTCATAGACATACAGGCAATTATAGCCAAAGAAGTAGAGGCACAATTAGTGATACATAGAGAGGAAACGGACAAAAAAATAGAAGCTGTCATTGAAAAGCAGGACTCCACATTCAAACAGATGAAGGAAATGGTGCAAGACATGAAAACAGAATTAGAGTCAATAAAGAAAACACAAATAGAGAAAAACCAGGAGCTGGAGAACATAGAGAAAAGATCAGGAACTACAAAGTTAAGCATCACCAACATAATACAAGAGATGGAAGAAAGAATCTCAGGAGCCAAAGATATACTTGCGGAAATTGACACGTCTCTCAAAGAAAAAGTAAAATCAGAAAAGTTCCAAACACAACACATCCAAGAAATCAAGGACACCATGAAAAGACAAAATCTAAGAATAATAGGAGTAGAAGAAAAAGAAGACATCAGGCTCAAAGGTCCGGAAAATATTTTCAAGAAAATTATAGAAGAAAACTTTCCCAACTTAAAGAAGGAGATGTCCATAAACATACAAGAGGCCTACAGAACACCAAGTAGACTAGACCAGAAAAGAAATTCTTCATGTCAAAACACTGAACCTACAGAACAAAGAAAAAATTCTAAAAGCAGCAAGGGAAAAAGGCGAAGTAACATATAAAGGTAGACCTATCAGAATCACACCAGATTTCTCAAAAGAAACTATGAAAGTCAGAAGGGCCTGGACAGAAATCATACAGTCCTTAAGGGACCCCAGATTCCAACCCAGACTACTATACCCAGCAAAACTTTCAATCAATATAGACGGAGAATTAAAAATATTCCATGACAAAACCAAATTTAAACAATATCTACATAGTAACCCAGCTCTACAGAAGTTACTAGAAGGGCAACTCCAAACCAAAGAAAACAACTACATCTAAGGAAACAGAGGAAATAGATAACTACACAACAAAAAACCCAAAAGAATACAAGCAATGAAACTCAGTGACACCACCAGCCCCACATCAAAAATAAGTAACAATTGTTGGTCACTAGTATCTATCAACATCAATGGACTCAACTCCCCAATAAAAACAGACAGACTAACAGAATGGTTGTGGAAACAGGAGCCAACATTTTGTTGCATCCAAGAAACATACCTATGCAACAAAGATAAACACTACCTCAGAATAAAGGGCTGGAAAAATGTTTTTCAAGCAAATGGTTCCAGAAAACAAGCTGAAGTAGCCATCCTAATATCTAATAAAATAGACTTTCAACCCAAGTTAATAAAAAAAGATAAGGACGGACACTATATTCTCATCAAAGGAAAAATCCACCAAGAGGACATCACAATTTTGAATATCTATGCCCCAAATACAAGAGCACCTACATTCATAAATGAAACAATATTAAAGCTTAAATCACACATTGATCCTAAAACCCTAATAGTGGGAGACTTCAACACTCCACTCTCACCAAGGGACAGATCAACTAGACAGAAAACAAATAGGGAAATAAAAACACTTACAGAGACCCTAAATCAAATGGACCTAATAGACGTCTACAGATCTTTTCATCCAAACTCAAAAGAGTATACCTTCTTTTCAGCACCTCATGGAACCTTCTCCAAAATAGACCATATATTTGGTCATAAAGCAAGCCTCAACAGATACAAAAAGATTGAAATAATCCCTTGTATTCTATCTGACCACCATGGACTTAAGCTGGACCTCAACAACAACAGAAATAACAAAAAGCCAACATGCACATGGAAACTGAACAACTTGTTACTCAATGACAGCTGGGTTAAGAAAGAAATAAAGAAAGAAATTAAAGACTTCCTAGAATTCAATGAAAATGAAGGCACAACATACCCAAACTTATGGGTCACATTAGAAGCAGTGCTCAGAGAAAAATTTATAGCACTAAGTGCCTGCAAGAAGAAATTCGTAACATCACATACAAACAACTTAATGGCCCAACTGAAAACCCTAAAAAAAAAGAAGCAGATACACCCAAGAGGAGCAGACGGCTGGAAATAATCAAACTCAGGGCTGAAATCAATCAGTTAGAAACAAATAAAACTATTCAAAGAATCAATGAAACAAAAAGCTGGTTCTTTGAGAAAATCAACAAGATAGACCAACCCGTAGCCAAACTAACTAAAAGGCAGAGAGAATCTATCCAAATCAGCAAAATCAGAGATGAAAAGGGTGACATAACTACAGACACTGAGGAAATTCAAACAATCATTAGGTCATACTACAAAAGCCTATATGCCACAAAATTTGAAAACCTAAATGAAATGGACAATTTTCTTGATAGATTCCATCTTCTAACATTAAGTCATGATCGGGTAGAAAGATTGAATAGCCCTATATCCCCCAAGGAAATTGAAGCAGTCATTCACAGTCTTCCCTCGAAAAAAAAAACCCTGGGTCAGATGGTTTCATCGCGGAATTCTACCAGACCTTCAAAGAAGTGCTAACACCAATTCTCCTCAAACTATTCCACAAAATAGAAACAGAAGGTACATTAGCAAACTCATTCTATGAAGCGATAGTCACCTTGATACCTAAACCACACAAAGACCCAACAAAAAAAGAGAACTTCAGACCTATCTCTCTTATGAACATTGACGCAAAAATACTCAATAAAATACTTGCAAACCGAATCCAAGAACACATCAAAGATATCATCCACCATGACCAAGTAGGCTTCATCCCAGGCATGCAAGGGTGGTTCAACATATGGAAATCCATCAATATAATCCACCACATAAACAAACTGAAGGAGAAAAACCACATGATCATCTCCTTAGATGCTGAAAAACCATTTGACAAAGTCCAACACCCATTCATGATCAAAGTCTTGGAGAGATCAGGGATACAAGGCACATATCTAAACATAGTAAAGGCAATATACAGCGAGCTATGACCAACATCAAACTCAATGGAGAGAAACTGAAATCAATCCCATTGAAATCAGGGACAAGACAAGGATGCCCACTCTCTGCATACCTCTTCAACATAGTACTTGAAGTCCTAGCTAGAGCAATAAGACAAGTAAAAGAGAACAAGGGGATACAAATCAGAAAGGAAGAGGTTAAAGTGTCACTATTCGCAGATGATATGATAGTATATATGAGCAACCCCAAAAATTCAACCAGAGAACTCCTCCAGCTGATAAACACCTTCAGCAAAGTGGCAGGATACAAAATCAACTCAAAAAAATCAGAAGCCCTCCTGTATACCAAAGAAAAAAGGGCTGAGAAAGAAATTAAGGAAACAACACCCTTCACAATAGCCACTAATAACATAAAGTACCTTGGGGTGACACTAACCAAGCAAGTGAAAGACCTGTTTGAGAAAAACTTCAAGTCTCTGAAAAAAGAAATTGAAGAAGATATCAGAAGATGGAAAGATCTCCTGTGCTCATGGATTGGTAGGATTAACATTGTGAAAATGGCCATCCTGCCAAAAGCAATCTACAGATTCAATGCAATTCCCATCAAAATACCAACTCAATTCTTTACAGACCTTGAAAAAAAGATTCTCAGCTTCATAGGAAGAAACAAAAAACCCAGAATCTCCAAAAAAATCTTGTACAACAACAGATCATCTGGAGGTGTCTCCATCCCCGATCTCAAGTTGTACTACAGAGCAATAGTAATAAAAACTGCATGGTATTGGCATAAAAACAGAAAAGAGGATCAATTGAACTGCATAGAAGACCCAGAAATAAACCCACACACCTTTGAATACTCGATTTTGACAAAGAAGCCAAAACCATTCAATGGAAAAAAGACAGCATCTTCAACAAATGGTGCTGGTCCAACTGGATGTCTACAAGCAGAAAAATGAAAATAGATCCATATTTATCACCCTGCACAAAACTAAAGTCCAAGTGGATGAAAGACTTCAACATAAAACCAGATACTCTAAATCTGTTAGAAGAAAAAGTGGGGAACAGCCTAGAACTCATTGGCACAGGAGACAACCTCCTGAACAGAACACCAACTTCACAGGCTCTAAGAGCAAAAATCAATAAATGGGACCTCATGAAACTGAAAGTTTCTGTAAAGCAAAGGACACCATCATCAAAACAAAACGACTGCCTACAGATTGGGAAAGAATCTTCACTAACCCTTTATCTGACAGAGGACTAATATCGAGTATATACAAAGAACTAAAGAAGCTGAAAAGCAGCAAACCAAGTAATCCAATTAAAATTGGGGAACAGAGCTAAACAGTGAATTCTTTACAGATTAATATCAAATGGCAGAGAAACACTTAAAGAAATGCTCAACCTCATTAGCCATCAGGGAAATGCAAATCAAATCGATCCTGAGATTTCACCTCACAACCATCAGAATGGCCAAGATGAAAAACTCAATTGACAACACATGCTGGAGAGGTTGTGGAGAAAAGGGATTCCTCCTCCACTGTTGGTGGAAAGTAAACTGGTACAACCACTTTGGAAATCTATCTGGCGCTTTCTCAGCCAATTAGGACTAGTGCTTCCTCAAGACCCAGCTATAACACTGCTAGGTATATACCCAAAGTTTGCTCAAGTACACAAAAGGGATACTTGCTCAACCATGTTTATAGCAGCTTTATTTGTCATAGCCAGAACCTGGAAACAATCCAGATGTCCATCAAAGGAGAAATGGATACAGAAATTGTGGTATTTTTACACAATGGAATACTACTCAGCAATCAAAAAGGAGGAAATCATGAAATTTGCAGGTAAATGGTGGGATCTAGAAAAGATCATTCTGAGTGAAATATCCCAGAAGGAGAAAGACAAACACGGTATATACTCACTTATATAGACCTGTAAGACATGATAAACATAATGAAATCTATACACCTAAAAAAGATAATCAAGAGAGCAGACATGGGATAAGATGATCAATCCTTGTTTTAAAAGACAGATGGGATGTGCACTGAACGTATGACAGGAGTCTACCGCAGAAGGCATCTGAAAGACTACCTAGCAGTGTTTCAAAGCATATACTAAGAATCATAACTAAACCTTAAGCAGAGTACAGGGAACCATATGAAAGAAGGGGAGTTAGTATGATGGGGAAAAGATAGGAGCTCCACAAGGACCAAATATATCTGGGCACAGAGTCTTTTCTGAGACTGACATCCAACCAAGGACCATATATAGATATAACCTAGAACCTCTGCTTGGATGTAGTCTGTGGTAGCTCAGTAACCAATTGGTTTCCCATAGTGAGGGGAACAAGGACTATTTCTAACAGGAACTCAATGGCTGGGTCTTTGACCTCCCCACCCCCCAAGGGAGGAGCAGTCCTGTTAGGCCACAGAGGAGGACTTCGCAGCCAGTCCTGAAGATACCTGATAAAACAGGGTCGGATGAATGGGGAGGAGGTCCCCTCTATCAGTGGACTTTAAATGGGCACAGTGGAGATGAGGGAGGGATGGAGGGTTTGGGAGGGAATGAGGGAGCAGGATACAGCTGTGATACAGAGTTAATAAAATGCAACTGATAAGAAAAAAATAAAATTAAAAAAAAAGCTGCTTCACATAGTAGCTGATGGAAACAGATGCAGAGACCCATAGCCAAATATTAGATCGAGCACTGAGAGTCACGTGGCTGAGTTGGTGGAACAATTGAGGAAGCCAGAGGGGTCAGGATCTCCACAAGACGTTGATAGGCAACTGGCTTGGGCGCCTCAGGTTTCCCAGAGACTGAACTACCCACCACAGAGCACTCAGGGACTGGCCCGAGGCCCCCTGTGCAGGTGTAACAGATGCATGGCTTCTCTTAGGAATGCATATACATTGGGTGAGGCAGCCCAGTACTGGAGCCAGGGGCCCCTCTCTGCAGCTGATACCTTCCTTTGGATCCAGCTCCCTTAACTGTTCTGCCTTATCGCCTCAGTGGGAGAGGATGTGCCTAGTCCTGCAGCAACCTAATGTGCCAGGGCAGGTTGGAACCCATGGGAAGAAGAGGAGAAAAGGAGGAGGTGCTGGGGGACTGGAAAGGGAAGAGGGGGACTGCGATCAGGATATAAAGTGAATGACGAAATAAAATTTTTAAAAATGAAAAAAAAAAAACCCTTATGAGTCAGGAAACGTCAAGAAGCAACAACCAAAATATTTCAAAGGACTGTTCAACAGGTTTAAAACCTGTCCTTAAGTAAAGTGGTATGTTTCACAGTCTGTGACCTGATTTGTTATTTGTCCTCAGGGCATTCTTACTTTGAGTAACAGTTGTAACATCTATGAAGTAGAAACAGATTTGCAAATGACCGTGTATGTCCCTGGCTCCTTCATGTTGATGTTTCATGTTGCTTGAACATTAATATTTCTTCCTTCAACCAGCTAACTCCTCCCACCGTTGTTATAAATGCGCCAAGAAAAATAGTCATTGACTTTCACCCACGTCTCCCATGGGAAATCTATATGGGAGATGTGCCTACAGCGGGTACTTTCTCCTGCATCCACACTTATGAAGAATGAGCAGTCTCTGAGAATTAATGATAATCCCCTTTCCTCTCTCAACAAACACATACATACATGTGCACACACACACACACACACACACACACACACAGAGAGACAAACTAGAGAGAGACTATCTTTCCTCACTTGCCCTTTTGTTATTTTTATAGTTGCATTAATGTTTTATCTTTGGATAATTTTGTCATAAATAGTTTATTCTCAAGGATATAAAAAGGACAGTAGGCATAGTTTAAAAAATAAAAGGAGAAGGCGTACATAATAGGGTCATAACATGAACTTTTTATTCAGCAGCAAATGTTTTGAAAAATAGTTGAGAATATAAATCTAAGATGAAGATTCCAAGTCAATAGAGAATTATCAGTGTGTCCAAGAATAGTGGATAGAGCAAAGATTCCATCTTTATCAATTTTTCCTTATTCAGTCTGCTGAGGTTAAGGATATGCTGGAATTTTAGTTGCTGTGTAGTTTGCAAAATTAACCTCTCAAAATATTGCAAGTGGAAATGGCCTATTGAACTCCATTAATTGATTAAGTTCTACATTCCATTAGTATAGCACTTGTTTGATAGCCAATAAAAATGAATCATGGGGAGTGGTTTTCTAGGAACAGGAAGGTAAAAATAGAAAGGGTTCCAGTCATATTAAGACTGTAAGAAACATGCATTACAGATTCCCAGGCAAGAGTTCTAAGACCAAATGCTATTTAAAACCCAAGACACTCAATTAGAATATTAATGAGGATCACTGTGCCAGTAGAAGCCTTGACACTTGGCATTTTACCTTGCTTTCAATTTTTAAAAAGTTTCTCCTATTTAGTAAAATCTTAATGGCACATGCAATTATAACAGACCCCTCAGATCAACCTTGCGGTCAAAACAGTATTCATGATCATGTTTTAAAAATGAAGAAATAGCAAAATTAATATGAGGACTGAGACCAACTGGATGCAGAGTCCCTGATCAAACTGCAGGGGAAAATGGATCCTTGAGCAGGATTTTAGATTCTCACTTTGAAACTCTGACTGAATGTCAACAGCATGAAGTCTAAAGGCATTAAAAGAATATGCTTTATAGATTATGCAAATAAAACCAAAGCTGTGGCCTCTGAGAAGACCATGAATGCTCACTTCCTTTTTAAAGGTCTTAAGCGCATTTCATCTCATTTGATTAACAGACATCTCTAAAGAAAAATTGTTCCAATTTTACCACTGGGAAAAGAAAAACAAGCTCTCCCTCCCCAAAACATAGAAGGGCAGAGTGGCTTAGTTCAGTCGTGCAGGGAAGCATGAACACTGGTTTACAAGCTGTCATGTTAGGACTGTGATCTTTTCCAAGTGTTATCTAGGCGATAACTGGTTAATAGTCGTAATTGTCGGGACAGAGTATAGCTTTGCCTTGTGAGAGAATATGGACCAGCACCCAGGATGGTGCCGCTTCCAGGTTCTACCTCCTGCTTTATCTCCATTTGTGTAAAAAAAAAAAAAAAAAAAAAAACAAAAAAAAACAATTAAATTTCATAAACACATCATCATCATCTCCTATGCTTGTTTGCTAAGAAAATACTAAACACAAGGAAACTTATAGCCAAATGGTAGAAAACGGTTTGTACAAATAAAAGCTTTAAATTGGAAGGGTGCATGTGAACTCGAAAACCAAACATCAAGAAGATGAATGGTAGGTAAGAAAACAGGTGGATGAATTTGGAAGGAAGGGTTGGGCTTAAGAATAGTCAAAGTACATGATGTCAGTGAGAACAAACCTGTAAATACTGGACTCTTATCTGTTCGTTGGTGTGACCTGTCATTAATTAGTTTATGTCTTGGGGCGGAGGGGAGATTAACATCATTTGCTATGTAATCCATGTCGTAATATTTGTGATCCTGGCATTCAGGATGATATTGTTCCTTTTCTTTCCCCCCATCCTTCTGCGTTCCCAGAAAGTCAAACCTGTGGGCATCCATTTAAATAAGCAAAAGGACAAGAACTGGAAAGCATGTATCACTTGCATCTGCTTCTCTGGTTTGTAAGCCAGGGGACGGGCTGTAAGGAGAGTTACTAAGTTAAGCCACAAGGCACTCTGTGTTTCCCTAAGTGTCCCATTTAAACTAAGAGGCAGCAGTGTGTAATCCCTTCAGAGAGGAGCTTGCTTCTTGGAAGAGCCTTGGGAACAGGAGCACCTGCACAGTGGAGGCCCCCATGCCCCCTTCTGTCAGGGGTGCCAGCCGATGGTATTCCACATCACATGATCAGCATCTGACCTGGGATGTCAGCAGTTTCTGAAAGCCGCTGGCAACAGAAAATAATGACAGCTCTGTTGAGTCTTTTTTCTTTGCTTTTCTCTCTGAATCTGACTACCCTCTTTCATGCTTTGAACCGTCTACTACCGTGTAGACCAGAGTCTGGAACATTTAGCCAATTTATCACTGTTATATGCAGAAGGAAACATCAAGACAGCTGTATGGATAATGGGAATTGGATGGCCCTTAGCGGTGTTCACTTTTTGAGTGTCAAGTATTAAGAGTAGGGGGCTCTTTGTTGGCTTCATACCATTGCTTTGTAATGCAGGAGTCATTGCTGTTATTTTTCCAGCTCTTAGTGAATTCCTGGCAGAGTGAGCATCAGAACTACCAAATGGACAAAGAGCAGCATGCTAATTTATGTAAATGTGAGTCAATTTGGACTTTCATTTTGCTCTTATAAGTATACTTGAATAACTTTTAGAAGGGAACTCCTCAAGTGTTCTCTTTCCTTTTCTTTCTTCTTTCTTCCTCTCATGCCCATCTTTTCCTCCTTCCTTAATGTACCATAAAAAGAAAATGGGAAACAGGTAATAGACTTGTATCTGTCCATGTTAACAACATTTATATATTCAATATTTGAAAGTACTTTAGCTAAACACACATGGTCATTTTAGAAATGTGGGGTTATTTTGCTATTGAGAATTTGCTTTGTTGGGTATCTGAAAAGAAGTTGAGAAAAAAACTTTGCATCAGAACCCACTTTATAGCAGGTGTTTCAGGACTGAGTGAATTTCCAGAATATTTTTGAACTCTTCCACTGTCAACAACCTTGAGATAAGAGGGCCAATAAAGCCTTACCTGAGCAGGCTTTGAAAGCAACACCTATTAACTTAGAGCAAGGTAGTATTCCAGCAAGGTAGTAAAAGCTGACTCCAGCCTTTACATCCTTTAACAAATGTTTCAAAGCGACTGCACTTTAGAAAAGGAAACTGTGTAAATTATTGTGTGTCAACGGAGTTAACTTTATTCCTTTCTGGAAAAGTCTCAGTCATTAAAGATCAACTTATTCTATCTAAAGAATAGGTCAGATCACATATATGTGGTCAATGTACTTTCAGCCCAGTCTCCCTTTTTGAGGTGTTTTCAAATGGAAGCTGATGGCATAAATTTGTACATATATCCTACACGAAGACCAAAGACTGAGTTGTAATTAAGCTAGAACACAAACACAATGCTGTTGTGCTTACAAAAGCTGCAAGCTCATGTGAGAATGACGTGACCCCACATACTTATGTGCAACCTAACATTTGGAATCCAGAACTATTGCCTACATTACATCCTGCCCTAGCACCTAATAATATCTTCCCATGGTCTCATTTCTAAGTTTTAGACTATAACCATACTTCCACCTGTTTATGAATATACATGAATACATCATTGACTCTCCCATGTATTATGTGTATATAAGAATACATTTTAGGCTCAAACACGTGTTTATGTATATACATGAATATTTAATGGGTTCTCCCATGTGTAGGAGCACATGTGGGCTACCGAGGAGGATATACAGCTAACTTCTTTTCCAGTCACAGTCTCTGCCTTCCATAATTAACGCGTGAGTTCTACTTTCTGTGTACTGAAGTAGTAGCAAGAACCACGTTTGCATTCCAAAAGAATACAACACGGCTGTGCCTTTGAGATAGCTATTGCAAAAGTCAGGCTTGCTTTTTAATCCCATTGCCATTGTCAGTAGGATTTTAGGTATAACTAGTCACTGAACATATGTCACAGTGACACACTTAGAAAAAGTGGTTTCTTTAAAATCTTGTGGGGTTTTTTTGGGGAGGGGACATATTTTGAAATCTGAAACCACCCTTTTGTTTAAAACTGTATTAATACATTCTATTATACTGCCAAGCCAATATTGCCACACATACAATAAAGTACGATTTAAATTTTAAAAAGTTAAAGGTAGTTTTGCTAGATATAACAAAATTCAAAAATAAAATAAGAACTATTTCCTATTGTTTTGAGCAGACCCATACACATTCTGATTTATTTTTTTTGAAATGTCCTTTCCCTCAGTAATTCTAAAAGGGATCTTCAGTTCTAGTCAGTCTTTTAGACTTTACTTATCATATTCATAGTGATTCTGTGATTAATATTATTAGGCTTTTGATGAATCAGAATGAGGAAAAATAAGATTTTTATACTTAAAAAATATACTGGGTCTAAGTGGGCATGACAATGCAGGTCTTTATTTCACGGGGATACAAAAACAGGTGAACTTCCAAGAGTTTGAGGCAAACCTGATCTATATAACAAGATCCAGGACATCCTGGGATAAACAGTGAAACTCCAAAGAAAATAAAACAGTGTCAAATTGCCCTGAGAAAAGAGATGTTGGTTATGTTAAACTCAGGGTATTCCATTTATTTCCCAGGGATAATTAAAAAGCCCTGTAACTTTCATGTAAATATAAGCGATTGTCCACTCCGAAGCAATTTCACTGGGTTGATTGTATGGGGTAGCACAGCAGGGATGATCAGATCACATAGATTAAAAGAACAGGGGAGTTGGCATTATGAGACTCTAGTTTTTCACCTCTCTTTTCCAGAGCAGAGTTTTATTTTGGAATTTTGAAAATATCTTACACCTGAGAGATGATTTTTAGATGTAACAGCTTCTGAATGGTATAAATAGTCTTGAAAGCACAGGTTTGAATGGCCCATCTCTAGAAACAGCACTTATGGAACCATCCTAACACAGTAACTGTTTGCTAAGCATCATTTTGATGTTTCAAGCAAAGGAAGTTAAAATAAAAAAAACCTCTCAGGTCTATTTCACTTTCTATTCTGGATAAAATTTGATAATCTAATCAGAATATTTGCTACCTGGGAATACAGCAAATCAAACATGGAATTGTCTGAGTAATGATGAAACTGAAACACAGAGGAAAAGTATAATCTGTTTTTAATATTTTCCAGCATCCAGGGAAGCTGAACATTCTTGGAAGGTCGTAACTGGCATGCTTCTATTGCCACTTGGTGTATATGTTTAGATGAAGCACAAGAAGAGGACTTATAGTCTAGACTGAAGGTTTGAAGTGAAATTTCACTTGCAAATTTTAATTTATATTTCATGAAGCTAAGGCAATTATCATATATATATATGTGTATGCAATTCTTTTTCTCTAGAAAAATGTGTAAAAGGGCTACAGTTAAGTTTTTATGCAATAGTCTGTAAAACATTTCTTCTTTCAAACAACAGAAAACTGAACTTAAAAATAATATACATGTGTATGTTCACTTGTGTGTAGATGAATTTATTGCACATATGTGTTTACATAGTGTGAAACAGAATTTCTCTACTTACCTAGATTAATTAATTCATTTTTGCATACATTGGTCTGAATGGTCACTTATTTTTCTTAGACTCTTAGAAACAGTGCATAATATGCTCACTCTTTTTTTTGGGGGGAATAAAACTATTAAATAAAAATCTAATCACCATTTTGTTTTACATTCATGCACATCTTGTAATGCAGAGTAACATTTTTTGGTAGTCAATCCTTTCATTTTATTATTTCATAACTTTTATGCGTACATATTATTTTTAAATTTTATTTCATTTTTATTAATTACAGTTTATTCACTTTGTATCCCAGCTGTAGCTCCCTGCCCCATCCCCTTCTAACCCCACCCTCCCTCTTCTCCCCCTATGCCCCTCCCCAAGTTCACTGATAAGTTCACTTCCATCTGAACATAGTCTATCAGGTCTCATCAGGACTGGCTGCATTGTCTTGCGCTGAGTAACTCTTTTTTTTTATATATAATTTTTTTTCAGATTTTTTATTATTGTTTATTATTATTAGTTACATTTTATTAACTCTGTATCCCAGCTGTAGCCCGCTCCTTTATTCCCTCCCAATCTCACCCTCCCTTCCTCAGCTTCTCCCTGCCCCTTTCCAAGTCCACGGATTGGGGAGGACCTCCTCCCCTTTCGTCTGGCCATGTTATATCAGGTATCTTCAAGACTGGCTGCAAAGTCCTCCTCTGTGGCTTAGCAGGGCTGCTCCTCCCTTGGGGGGTGGGGAGGTCAAAGAGCCTGCCATTGAGTTCCTGTCAGAGATAGTCCCTGTTCCCCTTATCATGGAAAACCAATTGGTTATTGAGCTACCACGAGCTTCGTCTGTTCAAAGGTACTAGGTTATATCCATACATGGTCCTTGGTTGGAGAAACAGTTTCAGAAAAAAAACCTGTGCCCAGATATAGTTGGTCCTTGTGGGGCTCCTATCCTTTCCACGTCATACTAACACCCCTTCTGCCGAAGGTTTGGTTATGAGTCTTTGTATCTGTTTTGAAACACTGCTTGGTAGAGTCTTTCAGATGCCTTCTGCGGTAGACTCCTGTCATACATTCAATGCACCTCTCATTTGTCTTTCTAAGTGAGGATTGATCATCTTACCCATGTCTGCTTTCTTGTTTATTTTCTTTAGGTGTATAGACTTCATTATGTTTATCATATTTTGTTGTAGGTCTATATAAGAGAGTATATACCATGTTCTCCTTCTGGGATACTTCACTCAGAATGATCTTTTCTAGATCCCACCATTTGCCTGCAAATTTCATGATTTCCTCCTTTTTGATTGCTGAGTAGTATCCCATTGTGTAAAAATACTACAATTTCTGTATCCATTCCTCTGTTGATGGATATCTGGGTTGTTTCCAGGTTCTAGCTATTACAAATAAAACTGCTATAAACATGGTTGAGCAAATGTCCTTGTTGTGTACTTGAGCAAATTTTGGGTATATACCTAGCAGTGGTATAGCTGGGTCTTGAGGAAGTGTTATTCCTAATTGTCTGAGTAAGCACCAGAGTTTCTGTCTAGATGATCTGTCCCTTGGTGAAAGTGGGGTGTTGAAGTCTCCCACTATCAAGGTGTTGGGATCAATGTGTGATTTAAGTTTTAGTAATGTTTCGTTTATGAATGTAGGTGCTCTTGTATTTGGGGCATAGATGTTCAGAATTGTGATGTCCTCTTGGTGGATTTTTCCTTTGATGAGAATATAGTGTCCCTCCTCATATTTTTTGATTACTTTTTGTTGAAAGTCTATTTTATTAGATATTAGGATAGCTACCCCAGCTTGTTTTCTGGGTCTGTTTGCTTGAAAGACATTTTTCCAGCCCTTTACTCTGAGGTAGTGTTTATCTTTGTTGCAGAGGTGTGTTTCTTGGATGCAGCAGAATGTTGGATCCTGTTTCCACACCCATTCTGTTAGTCTGTGTCTTTTTATTGGCGAGTTGAGTCCATTGATGTTGATAGATAATAGTGGCTAATAAATGTTAGTTTCTTTTGTATTGGAGTCCGTGGTCTTACTGTCTTTCATTGCTTGTTTTCTCTTCACTTTTGCTGGGATATTATCTGTATGCTATGTTTTCTTGGGTGAAGTTGTTTTCCTTGGATTGGAGTTTTCCTTCTAGTATCTTCTGTAGGGCTGGTTTGCTGTGTAGATATTGCATAAATTCAGTTTTGTCATGGAATATTTTGTTTTCTCCATCTATGTTGATTGAAAGCTTTGCAGGGTATAATAGTCTGGGTTGATATTTGTGATCTCTTAGAGTCTCCATGACACTTGCCCAGGAATATGCTCACTCTTACTTGCTGATTGACAAAGCATCACTCTGGTGTGGATTATTCCACTGTACAAAATCAGAGTAGAAATGTTTAAAATACTAAACACATTTTATTATATTTTTTTATATAAATCTGAAGAATGAGAAGGATCTTGGCTCAGTGTCATCCCTGGGCTTTAGACAGTATGGTTTCCATGAGTACACAAATAAAGTTTCCCAGAATAGAGTTCCTAGACCAATAAAACAAAATCATCAGAACTTCAGCATGTATTTGGCTGATAAAATGATAAGAATTATCACATTGTTTGAGTATGTTTAGAGAGTTATCAGGGCAAAAAGTGATTGGTAAGAATGAGCATACACACATATGTACACACACCTGCAAGAGTTCGTGTGCAACTGTCCATGGAGGACAGAAGAAGACATAAAACCCGGGAACTAGAGAAATAGCTATTTGTAAGTTGCTATGATGTGTGTGTGTGTGTGTGTGTGTGTGTGTGTGTGTGTGTGTGTGTGTGTAAACTCAACCTGGGTCCTCTGCAAGAACAGTTAAGTTTTCCTAACCACTGATCTATATTTCCAAGCTCCAGGTAATACAATAATCAGTGATAACAACAGGTGTATATGCAGAAAGGCATATGATAAATGATCCAACCCTAGAAAGTTGAGATCATACCAAACCAGTACATCTTTCCAAGGATCTGTTTCTTAAAAGTCAGCTTTCTGTCATATAGTGGATACCAATAACTATTTCTGACTAAATTAATCTGTTTTATTGATATTTGTATTCTATTCATTGTTCTAGATGAATTTTTTGACACTGAGGCACACCTTAAGTCATAGACTATTACAGAGGGCTATCTTGTCACAGTGCTCACTTATAGAGCTCGTGTGTGCGCGCGCATATCTATGATGATTGCTATTACCAATGTGACAGAATATAGAATTACCAAAGGATGGGTATCTTGGCATGTCTGCTGAGCATATTCTTGATTTCACTGATATGACAGGACATATCTTGAATGTGGGTAAGAACATTCCCTTGGCAGAAGATCCTGGATTATATGAAATGAAGAAAGCCAGAGGAGCACCAGAAAGAATGAAAGGCTTTGTTTTCTAGTTCTTGGTGCCTTGAGTTTCCCACTGTGCCTTGATGTGTGAGATAAAATATATTTCTCTCTCTCTCTCTCTCTCTCTCTCTCTCTTCTCCCTTTCTCTCCATTCCTCTATGTCTGTCTTCCTTTCTATTTCTCCCTGTTTCTCTGTCTCTATCTCTGCCTCTCTTTTTATTTTTGAGACAGGGTTTCTCTGTGTAGCCTTGACTGTCCTAGAACTCACTCTGTAGATCAGGCTGGCTTCAAACTTACAAAGATCTCCCTGCCTTAGCCTCTTGAGTGTTAGGATTAAAAGCATGTGCCACCATTGCCTAGCTGTTTTTCTGTCTTAAGTTATTTTGTCAGAGTATTTTATCACAGCAACCAGAAAAGAAACTACAATTTATGTAGAAAACACTTCTCCCTTCACCTCAAACTCAAACACACTCACACAAATGGACATAGAAACATAACTTCAAGCCTTTCAAAGTAAGAAGTTATAACCTGTTAAACAGTTGTCCTTGCTCATCCACTGTTTCCCTACATATGAAGACACCTATCAGTGTATTATACATATTAGTAGCAAACACTGAGTCAGTATTAAGCTCTTACAGATTCTAGCTTTTCTTGGCATGAAGGTAATTATCAGAACAATGTAGTAACTATTTATACAGCTTTTACATTGTATTAGATACAATAAATAATTTATAAATTAATTTATTAAGTATAAGAAGATAATCATAGTTTAAATACTATACCACTTTCTTCAAGAGGCCTGACATCCCAGAAATATGGGTACCTAAGGGAAATCTGGGAAGCAATCAGTTCTTTAGATGGGACAGCTGTGATAACTAGAGAAAAACAATCTCTTACCTTAGCCTGATCAGTCGCAACGGTGGATAAAGTACACTACAGCCCTGGGAAAAATTCCCTAATTCTATATAGGAATTTCATTAGTGGAGTCTTATTCTCTCGGTATGACAAGGCCACTGCCCTCTAGGTAGGACATGGCCTCTGCCCTCTTGAACTCTCAGCAGCTGTGATTACCTGAAGGTGAACCCCACATAATTGGGATCATTAGCTTTCTGTCGTGCAGTGGAGGAGGACTCATGATATACAGGCAGTTTATGGTTGCCAGCTGGCCAACTAGTTAACAGTGAGGAGCAAGGAAGGCTCTATCGGTCCCCAAATGGGTGCTGTAGGAGAGCTTTTCCTGAGGTTCAGTTTCTAGCAGGTTGACATGTATTATAAGTAATTCAAATTAAAGTAATTATTTCAGCAAACTACATTACAGGGGAGTTAGGCTTTGGTTTTCATCGGGGTAAGCAGGCATTTATTCAGGTCTGCAAAACTAGACCCTAAACTCAAGCACCATAAGTTTGACCTTCTGGTATATGATACTCTGTTTACATCTGTGGATTTAACAAATTCCTTGTTTTGTACTTGTTGTATATTTGTACGCCTCTGTTTGAAGTACTTTCCAATTCTACCATTGGCAGGCTACAGGAGGCTACTTTCCTTAATACTTAATTCTATTACAATCTTTATTAATATCCCAGGAGGCAGTTTATGCCATTACTAACAAGCTTTTGGTTTAACATAGAGCAAAATAAACAAGTTTGGTTAATTTGGTCAAAAGCAGTTTAATTAATCACAATAAACCATGAATCCACAGTCAGTTTTGGACAAGATAACTCCCTATTAAAGCATGATTTCTCCTACTCACCTTAGACCTTTGTTCAGAAGTGATCTGAAAGAAATAAGACCTTCTTCTCACCTGCTGTGCCTGTAAGTGAAGTATATCTGCCAGGGGTTTTGCCTAGCAGAATGAAAGCAGCTGAACAGTCTGGGGCCCACATTTCTAAAGAAATTAGTAAGTTTTCCTGCCAGGTGCAGAGACATGATGTGAAAGGAACCAACTGCTATGAGTGAGAAGCACTTTAGAGAGCAGGGATAGTTTTTTTTTTTTTTTGGTTTTTCTCTGAAAAGTTGTTCAGTAAGGACTCCATCATGTCTCCTAGACAGTGTGTTCCACACACTGCCATAGAACTTGGCAAGCTCAGGGTACTTCCACCTTTGAAAACATTAAGTAAAAACACATTCCAAGTTCTGGAAATGATAAAAAAGAATTCACCAAGTAATGCTTTTAAACTGTCAGAGGAGAAAATATCAAAGTTAGTGCTAGAAAGTCAGGCAGGTTTCCTAGTATTTATGCCAACAGCTGCTTAATGTGAATGGAGTCCTAGGAAGGGAAGTTCAAGCAAATATTCTCACCTAGAATGGTTAGCCAGAGGACACACATAGTTGTATGCATTCCTAAGAAAAGATGCGCTTTCAAATTATTCTTGAAAAGCACTTGTCAATATTAAAAATTGAAACCTCTTGTTTGCTTACAGACTTTACTCTTGGATCAAAAAAGTTTTTATTTTCTGCTTGCATTTTACTAAAAACACATGACTAAATTAAGCTTCCTGGCCAGACAGGAAGCCAGTGAAAATCAGAAGCTTCCTCTCAGCAAGAACCTCATCCTTGCCTTTCAACACCTTCTGGGTCCTGCAGAGAAGAAATTCTAGGTGTCTAAGTAGCGTATTTGCCAGTGCAATGGTGCTTCTCTGACTTAACTCATCATATACAGACATTTAACCTCCTCTACTCAGTATCATCCAACCAGCCCATTTATGAGTTAAATCTTGAAGGTACATAAAATGGCACCTGAACATTAATAACAGACCTCTTCTCTCCTTTCCCCAAGAAATATAATTTTAGACAGACAATACAACTCTTATCTGAAATAAACTTACTGGTGAGAAAAAAAATTAATTGAATTCTTAGAGACTTGTTTTACATTTTAAATGTTGGTGATGAAGTCTCCCTGTGCAAAAGTTTATGTACTTTTACATTATTCAGATAATTTGCTGAGAATAAAAATAAATAAATAAATAAATAAATAAATAAATAAATAAATAAATAAATAAATAAATAAATGCTATCACACTCTTCAGAAGAACTGAGCAGGCATTGTGCCCAAGTCTCTAGAACACTTGCTTGTGCCTATGATGATGAATACATCATTTTCCTGCCTGAAATTTTGGCAGCAAATAGCTCAGCCCACTCTTTTCCAGCTCTGTTATTCTGTTTTAGAAAACACTGATATTTTCTTAAACAGACATAATTTACAATTTTAAAGAGCTCAACAGTGCCTTGGTGTTTGAAGGCCAGAAAGGAAACAACAGTCCATTCAGTTCGATTTTTTTTTTTCTAAAGAAGAGTCCCGTGCTTAGTGAGTTCAGTATAGCTTAAAGCCAGAAAGGCAGAGCAGTGGGAGAACAGAGCCCCAGCACAGCATGTGATGGTCATGAATAACTGGTCAAATTTTATGGAAGGTCAGAGCAAGACAGGGGATTTTGCAGCAAAGAACCATGCCCAGTGCAATGATTTCTGAGGCATCACAGTAATATTGTTCCTTTGCACTGGACACAAGTGGCCCATGTTTTTTTCTCCCATCCCACTGAGGAAAACAGCAGCTTTGTGGATATGTCTGCCCTTCCGAGCTTCATCTAACAGGCCTCTTCTGTAAATTTCACACAAAGAAAGCCTTACCAGTGTCTTATGTGTCTGGATCAATATTTGCAGCAACGTTCGATCTCCAGCAGGGTAATTCAGCTTAAGTAGATAAATGGAAGGCTGTGTAGAATGGTGCCCATCTGTGGTTTGAAGGAGACCTTGGAAGCAGAGGTCATGTGTAAAGGATGGAACTCCTAAGCTCTTCTTTGCAGACCTGTGGAGGAGTTGCAGTGTCCAGTTAAAGTTTCTCTTCCTATATTTTCTAATAATCTTTGCTTAAACATCCAGGGTCTTATGGCTGGAGAGAATGGTGTCTGAGAGGAAATCAGTGTGTGCATCTGGGTGTATGTTTAGCTTCTCCTAGGGAGATATGAACAAATGTCTATTTATCAGAGATAAAGCACCAAGACATATCAAAGCAAAAGTTCCACCCAAGTCTGACTTGGAGTTTATTAGATTTACTTATAGAGCACAGATGAATTAGTTACAGGAACATGGATGACCCCAAACATCTGTGTCTTGAAAAAAATCTAACCCCTTCATAAAAGATGACTTCCTAGAACCTGCCGCAGTTTCAACTAACCTTCCATTTTATACAGAGAGAGAGAGAGGGAGACATTCAGACAGACAGACAAATGGACAGACAGAGACAGAGACGACAGACAGACAGACCTCCCAATATCAGTTGTTACTTTATTGGGAGAGAGGAGAGTAATGACTAAAATCATTGCTGCAAAGTCCTGTGTTTTCCTTCTTTCTTTCCCCTTGTCCTACTAGAAATTGTTAACAGCTCCATCATCATCACTATACAGCCAGCTGTCATCACCCTTTGTCCTCATTTAAAAACATAACTACTCAATTATCTCTGCTCTAAAATGGAGATGAGAGAGTCATGTAATGTCTGGAATTTTAAAAATCCATACTCTCCTCTCTCTCTCTCTCTCTCTCTCTCTCTCTCTCTCTCTCTCTCTCGGGGTCTATGTACCATAATGGGATTACAGACAATAAAGAACAACAATAGTGATCCCATAGATTATGATACAATTGAAAAGTTCCTCTTATCTAGTGATCGTACTATCATCATAATATTGTAGTATGACCTGTTGCTCATGTGATTCTTGTATGCTGATGGAAGTAAATGAACTGTATTACCAGTTGAATAGAAATATAGCATCCACAATTATGTATACATGTGATAGCTAATAATGATGATGAGTGATGGTATTACTCCATATGTACTCTACTACAGGTTTTATTTTTTCTTTAGAGTGAATGTCTAATTATTAATAAACATTCGTTGCAGATTAGAAATCTATGTTGTTATTCCAGCAGCAACTTCACCTTATTATTCTCTCTCTCTCTCTCTCTCTCTCTCTCTCTCTCTCTCTCTCTTTCCCTGCCCCTGTCTCTCCTTTCTGCCATGTGTGTATTTTCTCAATATTCACTTGCCAAATGATTTGAATAACACATTCTCGAATGTGTCAGGAATAAAACAGAAGATAATGAATGGTCATCCTTTGACACTTAGATGCCATTCTTCCAATACTTTTCCAGCTCTTCTCAATGCCTTAGAGACAAATGGTTCTGTAACATGACCTGGCAATTAACATTGTCCTGGAAAGGTAAAATGCATTTAATGTAAGGACAGTATTCAAATGGCACTTTCACCTGTTTTTTACACCGAGACATTATTTTTATCATCTATCTGTCTATCTATCCGTCTATCTGTCTATCTGTGTGTGTGTGTCTGTGTGTGTATGAGACCACACATGGTGAGGAATGTTACATCTGACATGCTTAAGAAAGTCACAGGAAAGCCGAAAGAAATGTGTTATCCCTATCCACCATATGGGATAAAGGGATTGAACTGAGGTTGTTAGGCTTAGTGGCAAGTACTTTAACCTGATCTTTCTGGTTCTGAGCAGTTCTTTACCTTATTTGTAGTCTTGTAGTGATCATTTTCAATCTGAAGACCATGTCTTATGAAGGGTGCAAAAATACCTACAAGCTCTGCCCTTTCAGAATAATTTTAATTATCTGGTGCATTGTAAATGTTATTCTTAGTTTCTCAGAGGAGAAGAGATAAAAACCCTACCCAAGCTTTATGAATACATGGCTTGGGCTGAGCCCAGAGTGTTTCTATTTAACTATTCCTAAGCCTAGCCCTAAAAGCTTCTAGCCTCCATGCAATCTAATCTTTTGCAAACCCTGACCTTGAAAGCTTCAGTTTCTAGCCTCTGTCTGCTAACCTAGGCCAAGAATGTTTTCAGCCTTCCAGACTTACTGTTGAATAAGCTTACCCTTTCTAGTTCTTTCTGAAATCTGTCTTCCTGGTTCAGCTCAGATGTTCTGGCTCAAACTCTTCTTCAAGATAATTAATTCAAATTGGCTTTCTCTCAGCTTCTCACTGAATTGCTCTGCTTAGATAAACTGCCTCTACAGTTCATGTACTAGACTGTGCAAACTCGAGAGCACTCAACTGAATTGCACTGAACTGTACTTCTGTACTGTACTCTACTCTACTGTCTCCACAAACTCCTCCCTTTCTGTTTCTTTATTGCTCTCTCTCTGCACTGCTCTTAAGCAGCCTCTCCTTCCTGTCCTTGTGAGAGTTGGATGTATTGTATCTCTGATTCATTTGTCAAATCTTTCTCTAATTTGTCACTTTGTCTGCCCCTCCATTAGACATTATTGTTTGGGATTAAAAACGAATACTAAAAGTATGCCTGTATTCCAGCTAAAGACATTAAAAGTGTATATTCCAGCCAGATCACACAGACCTAGATCTTTGAATATGATCGCTTGCCAGAATAGCCGTGTTGCTGGATTAAAATTCCTCTATAGTACGTAGCTTTGGCATGTATTGTACAAGCAGGCAACTTTTAGTATTTAGTGCAACCTTCAGATTTTTTCTTCTAGACATTGATCAACCAGTCTTGTGCCATTGTGTCATGTGTGCCATCTGTCCATAACCATGGATCCTCTGTCCATGACATCCTGCTAATAAAAAAATGTCCACCTAGGCAAGCTAATATTACAATGGGGTGTGGCTACTTTAAGCCTAAAATAAGCTAGTATCCTAAGTCTTTTCTTTTTGATTCAATATAGTCAATATTGACCCTCAACATCCTTTCCTGAGCAGTTGAAGTTAATGTAATCAGGAGAGAAACAATGGTTTGATTTGTCCACTGCAAGTTACTCTTTTGTAGCATTTATTCTGGTTAATGGCACCACAGTTCAACCACTTATCCAAGGAAGGAACCCAGAGAAACTTTTGACTCATTTTCCCCTGAGGCTCTGCATTCAATCACAGGCATATCATGTCACTGTATTTCACTACCCTCTGTTCCATCATTTCTTCTCCACCCTCACTGCCATAAGATTAGATCAAATTTGCTACATTCCCTGTCATCCCCTAAACATCCTAATGAGTTCCTGATATCTCCATCTATAAATTCTTCTCCACATTATAATTACCCTAATCTGCCAGTATCCACATATACAGGATCTCTCACACTCTTCACAATCCACAAATAGCGTCTCATGAACTCTGAATGCATCCATGTTCTTTTTATCAGAGCCTGTTTGACCTTGTTTCTACTCAACTTCAGAACCTCAAAGATCTCAGTGCTCTAGCTCCACATCCCATACTTTTCAATTTCCTTGTTTTCTTTAGAATGTTTTAGTGATCATTCATAGTTTCATTTGGTTCCCTTCCCTTTGAGCTACAAATGGTTCATGAAGATGTTTTTATTTTACCACTTATTCAACTCTATGTAAAATATTCATCTCTTAGGACAAGCTAGCAAGGTATGCGTACGGTTTGTTCATATCTAAATCTGTCCTCCCAGTACTTGTGCCAGAAAAAAATAGGCAGATCAAAATTATATTCTTGTAAAACTACCCACATCCTCATTACTACAATATATGTCTGTGGTATGCTTCAGCAAAGGTAATTAAAGTTGTTGAGGCAATTAAGCTTGTCCATCACATGACTGTAAGGGAGGGAAGATTCTGTAGCATTATGTGGTATACTTAGAACAATCCTAATGTCCTTAATAGTAGAGGTATGGAGAAGTTAAGATCAAAGTAATGTCATATGGAAAGGACTGAGTTTGCTCTTGCTAGCCTGGAACAGGGAAGAAAACATCAGAGGTTCAGGATAGTAAGTGGGATCTAGAAATAGAGAATTAGAAGACACAGGAGCTCTATGAGGAAGGTAGCTCTTTGCTACCTTGATACTTGTCAGTGAGGACTATGTTGTACTTACAACCATGAGAGCTATGAGGCAAGAAATCTTGGTTACATGAAGTTACTAACTTTGTGGCAGTTTGTTAAAGCAGCAACAGAAAGGGACTCAAGCTAGTTTATGAACTTCAAGAACAAACTACAGAGTGGCTTGAGTGTGACTTTCAACCTAACTAAATTATATTTTAAGACTCATAAGGGATGCAAATATTATAATGGCTAAAAAATGTATAGATAGTAAAGTATCCCAAAGGTGAATATATAACTTTACTTAGAAAAGGAACAGCAACTATGTTTTTAGCCAGATAGACTTCTATAGTGCTCTTATGCAAACATTGCATTCAAATAGTGAATCTCTGCACTGAACTGCATTTCAGAAAGTAGTCAATGCATTTTGTAGGTTATTCCTGGCTTCTTTAGGAGTGTGGTTTTCAATATGGCTGATTGCTGAGCTCTATTCCCCTTGTGGGGGGTACTTATCCTAAGAGGAGTTTTAAGTGGGCATGACACATCTAAGGTTTTTAGAGAGGAAACTGTTTGTTTTCCTTGAGGCTAAGGATTTAATTTGTCTTTTAGATTCTCAGTAACTTCATGGACTCAGGGCCTGGAGTGGAGAAGAGAAGTGATTATATTTGGTGAAATGGACAAATAATGACAGAATGAGGAATTCTGTTAAGATGTTGAATGTGCTGCCGAAGGCAGGACTGATATAATTATAGTAATACACTACCTCTCACATATAACTCTGAAGTAGAAAGCACAGCAACTTACCTACCCTTAATTAGCTGTATTTAGTATTTTTATAGCCACTGAACATAGTACTTGGATTACCATATATTAGCATATAATTTGCATATGCTCCTCAAGGTATTTGGTTTTATTGCTATTACCTTTTGTGGCCCTATTTCAGTAATGATTCTAATGGAATACAAAGAGGAGATTTCTGATTCAATTTGCTTATAATCTTGAGAGTTGCACAATGGAAAAATTCTAAATTTAAATACCAAATGCTTCAAAAACATGGCTCTGTCTTATTAATGTGGTCAATTGGCCTAGGTCCTTACTGGGAAGGCCCTAATGAGAACATTTCCTTTCACTCCGGACTCAATAAAACATTTTATAAGTAATGCTTGAGGTATAAATCATTTCATGTTTGTTTAAAAGAAAGTTGCACACACCATTTAATGAACCTTATCACTCTATCAGCAGCTAAAGGGCCAGAGAAAGAAAAATAACAGCTGCAGCTAAAATCTTTGGAGAAAGGTCAGAGGTCAATGTCTGCATCTGCATTTGTGTGGAGACAGAGAAAAAAAGGGGGCCTCCTTTTTAGCCAGTCAGCACTATTTTAGGATATGCTGCTATTGGCTTAATTACCAGGGTTCCCTTTTGCTCTGGGGTACTACAGTGGACTGTGAATCAATACCTTGGGTCACATGGCTAAAAGCACTAGAAAACTCATTCCTGTGGGAGCATTTTGTTTGGTATTCCTTCCTTTCCATTCTTAGTGTTCAACCTCAGACAAAGATAGAAGGGCGCAGCCTTTACTGAGCAACTAGAACAAAACCTGAGTAGACTTGAACTCCAGGGAGCTCTGTGATAGGGGTAAATGCTCTAGTCTTTCTGTGTAGATGGTCTGTTGCTTGGTTAATTTATCTTTTTAATTTTCATACTTAGTCCTGGAGTTTAATTACATATATAATTATTTGCCAATTTAAATGATTTGAAGGAAAACCATTGTTTGTTTTTGTGTATGTATGTGTAAAATTTAATAATAATTGCAATGCACTAATATTCATTTTCTGTCCACATGCATGACGAGTTTCTATGTCAGATTTTATAAAGTAGGAATTGTATCTGATTTTTGTGAATGGTTATAAATCAGGGCTGGCTTTATAAATGTAGAGAGAGAATCCTTGGAAGAGGTAATAGACAAAATGAAAAAAAAAAAAACATCCATTCCAAGAAAAAATAGTTTTCAACTTTTTGATGTTTCAAAGAATGGGAAAGTATTTTTATTTTCTTTTTGTGTTCTGCAAAGGGACTGCATGGGAGGCAGTGCTGAGAAGGGAGTGGTTCACAAGGCAGTTTAACTGCATCTTCATGGGACAACTATATCAGTACCGTGACTGTCCCAGTTAGTAATTATGCCTTCATCAGTGTGACTGCCAAGCCACAAGGAAATTTGGGTATTAAGACAAATGAAATAATTATGCTTATTTTGCCAGAGGGAACGTAAAGCTCATAATACAGATGACATCTTTAAGTATTGATGTGTTGGGGTTTGGCCTATGCATTAAAATTATCTATTCCACTTTAAGTTTCAGTTTGTATTATACACAGTGAAATAGGCTTTGGGAGTAGGAAGGGCTATATACACACATGCACATTGATGCACACATTCATAAATACACACACACACACACACACACACACACACACACATCAAACACCGTAAGTAATTACTAAAATTCTGTCTCATTTCTTGATCTTTTTCTTCATGGTTAAAATGTTTTTGGGCTAAGGACATAGTTCAATGAGAGCATTTGCCTAGCATGTACAAAACCTGAGACCAATCCTCAGTGACACACTAATAATAATTATAATAATAACCTGAAATATCCCAGAGCTTTTTAATTCTGTCCAACTTTTTACTTTACTTTCTGAGTTTAGTTCTTATGGAAGGTAATTTCTTCTGAAAATCTCTCCCACAAGGATCTTTATACTATGGGTAAGTACTATTTGATCATTCTTCTATATAGTCATACAATTTGGAACAGTAATATCCCTTAATAGCCATGTACTTTTGTCACAAATTGGGGCGAGGAATAGCTATTACTGCAAGGACTCTGCTGAAAAGAATATGGCAGCTTAGTATCCCAGTTTGTTTGCAGGGAAATTTTTCAGTGTCTGTTAACAGACGTTGTTAATTAACAGATATTGTTCAATGCCTTGCTTTAGGGTGGCAAGTATTTATTTACCTAATTATATCTACAAAAGTTCCCACTGATAGTGCAAACTGTATTACCTACTCAGACTGGACAGGAGGAGACATTGCCTGAATGAAACGGTAGCACAGAATAGCAATGAACGTTTTCCTGGACTTCATCATCAGAGAAACCTGAAATTGAAAGATGAGATTCCGTGGATGTTCTCTTATAAAAAATGGGAAAAGCTTTTCATCTTTTTAGCACAGAGATGAACACACATACTATTGTAACCTTTCAGACTATAAAGCAAAAGTCATAATGGAGAGCAGCGGCTTCCCTAAGAATGGAGGGCATGCTGCCCTGGCATCTAACTGCTCTTCTTGCCCTTAGGGACTCATTGAGCATATGCACATTCTATCAACCAGTCTGCCATCACATAATATCTCTCCAGGGTTTCCACATTACCCAATTTTAAAGCTGAAAAGATGCTCATAATTGGTTATTTTGACCTTAGACAAGAGAAGCTCGTTCTTTTGCAGATTCTTTCACATATAGGTCTGAAGTAGAGGCACATTCCTAGAAACGCAATTATACTTGAGGAGTAAAGCACATTACTGTTTAATTTTTCTTTTTGGTAGTCTGTTGCTGGAAACAAAAACAATATCAGTTATAAAATCTTTCAGTAGAAAGCCTCAGACTTCTTTCCAAACTAATGTATTTTTTGGTAACCATTGAAATAATTCAAAATTACTTTCTTTATGTTGTTGATAACAAAATCAAATACTTATTAATGCATATGTAATGATATATAGAGTAACAGACTGAGTATTCTACATAGAAAAATTTAACAGGAAGTAAAAGCATAAATCTAATGACATACACATTTTGAAAATACCCACTGAGAGCTAGGAGCAAAATTTCTTTGGCTATTGTCATATGGAACTTATCTAAAAAAAAAAAAAAAAAACACAAAAAAAGTCTCTCACCTATTTTTGCAAAGATGGAAGGAAAGACTGTTAACTCAACATGTAACATGGCTATAATAAAGAAGGAGAAAGAAGACTGATTAGGCTGCATCTGATTTCTGAGCGGTAAAACCAGAGACAGTCTAAGATTCCCAAGATTGCTTCAGTCTGTGCTTTAATAAAGCATCAAGGTTCTCATTTATGCACCGTTATGACCAGATGGCTGAAGGAAAGACGCAAAGATGGATTGGATTGTAACGGGAAGCACACCAAGACCCGAGGGCTTTTCATGGGGAGCGAGATCTGCTAGCAGTCAAGATGTACAAGTGAGTGCTAGGCGCCATCTTGCACAGTGTTCTCCGCTATAGCACCTGGACCTAGGATAGCAGATGAGCAGCCAGCTCAGTCAACTGCTCTTCTTACAAG
Source organism: Psammomys obesus (assembly GCF_907164565.1). Classification (NCBI taxonomy): domain Eukaryota; kingdom Metazoa; phylum Chordata; class Mammalia; order Rodentia; family Muridae; genus Psammomys; species Psammomys obesus. The sequence goes on from NW_026592586.1 coordinate 2,830,699, forward strand.
AAAAACCTTGCTGTGGCCTTTCTGAAACAATCTCTGCTGCTTTTCAGCTGGATGTTATTGAATAAATCTCTGACTGCCAGAAAAGAAAAGTTCTCTGTAAGCATTTTTAAGGCAATATGAAATACTGTGTAAACTTCTGTTGGTCATTTCCCTCCACCTGAATCAGACATATATCAAAGTAACTAGACCAGAAATGGAACACACTCCTCATTTTCCTAGTTGCTTATTTTGCTTTTAAATTTATCCTCTGTTAACCAGGGACTTTAAGAACTGTGTTCACTCTCTTAATTCAGTTTGACTCAAATGTGTCTAAAGCACTCTGATTTCAAGTACAAGAAAACTGTTACTGGTAGGTTACATGTTTCCTCTAAATACTTTGGAATGCTGTTTAATAAATACACTACAAATATATTTATAATAGCTCCTTATTTTTCAACTCAAAATAACAATTAAAATGGACAAGTTTCAAGTCATCCATCTGTTAAGTGCCTTCTAGATCTCTGCTTGACAAAGAGCAATAATGGTAGGAACAAGATGTATGCATGGCCCTGGCTGTGTCTGAACTCAAAGGACAGGAAGGGAGGAACGCCTTTTCCCACTCTTAGCATAATATGTAAGACTTCCAATGACAAAGAGGGTGCTGTTCAGCAAACCAAGTTGGACTGTACCCTAGTTTCCTCCACCAACCCATCAAATATGTCACTTTTTAAGACAGTGGACAAATCTTAATCTCTTTTCTCAGCAGGACAGGAGCTATAGCAGTAGCAAGCTCAGACGATTACCGCAACCTTTAGATGGCTTAATTCATATAAAGTATTTAGTGCCACAGCAGGCAGGCAGTGATCAGTACATAAATATTAAAGAACAATGATAACTATAATCAAACTGATGAGTGTAAAATGTTTAGAGATTTATAAAGGGATATATAATGTGTTTTTAATGATGGTATAAAGAGGTTATCTATTGTACTGTTGCAAAAAATAAATGTAATGAAATTTTTATGGCCTGAGTTGTGTGCTGGTCCTGCATCCAAATTCTTGTATTAAAACCTTAACCCTAGAACTTCAGGATGTGATTGTATGTGAGGTTGGGGCATTCAGAAAGGAGCTTGATATTAAAGCAAGGTTGTCAGAATGGGCCTAGTCGAACTTGTCCTGTCCAGAGGGAGTTCGACAGGTTCCTAAGGGGGGGTGAAAGGAATGGTGGGACAAGACACAAAAAAGGAGACCAAGTCAGTTTGTCCGATCAAAGCCTCATTTATTAGAAATTTTTACCCAACTTATATAGGGAGAAGGCAGGAAAGGGGGAAGGCTAATTTACTGCTGCAGAAGATAGCAAGAGTGCTTTCATGGCTTGAATATTATACCTGCAAGATACTGTAAGGATGTTTTCTTAAGATATCTCAAGGATGCTCTAAGACTAACAAACGGATGTCCTCACAAATTTATCACCCATGACCTAGGTTCCTAGATAACTCTTCCACTAATTGGCTTTAGGTCTCCACTAAATGAACTTTGCTCACTATTTGGCTTTGGCTTCAGTAAATAGCTTTGGCTCCCGGCAGAACCGACAAACAAAAACAGGTGAAACTTCAAAACAGGAAAATTGATACATACAGAGAAACACTGTGGGTATGCTGGTCCACAGCAACAACACCTAAAGAAGATTCAGTGGGAAGGTGACCACTATCAAGTTGAAGACAGGCCTTATGAAAAATCATACCTGTCAACTACATTGGTCTTAGAATCACAGTTTCAGGAAAAATGAGAAATAAATGTCTGTTGCTAAGTCATCTCTCAAATATTTTGTTAAGGAAATGTTTGCAAACTAATACAGGATGTTATGGTATCTAATACAATATTATGGTATCTAGTCCATTAAACAATGTTTTAAAAACTCACATTTATATTATCCATATCAGTTATTTCTACTGTTTCTGCGATCAAATACCTGACAACAGAACTTAATGGAGGCAAGGTTGATTTTTTTTTTTTAATTGGAGAGAATTTACTTTATCACAGGGGCCCTGAAGGTGATGCAGTGGTCATCTTGCATAAACAATCGGGAAATAGGAAGATGAAAGCTACCCAGCCAACTTTCCCCTTTTGATCTACTGTAAAATCTTGTTTATGAGATATTGCCACCTGTATCTAAATTGGGTCTTTCCATATCAAGTAACTCAATGTATGAAGTCCCTCATAGTGATACCCAGAGTTCTGTCACCTAGGGGATTCTATGTCCTGTCAGGAAGACAGTGAATATTAACTATCACAGTACCTACCTTCCATGACCATATCCTTTTCAAAATTAGATTTTAAAGTACATATGATAGATTACAGAGTGAAGAATACTGAATTAACAAGAATCCAACATAAAAAGTTGGTTTCAGAAGAAAGGAAAGGAAGACCTCCCCTATCAGTGGACTTGGGGAGGGGCATTGTGGAGAAAGGGGAGGGAGGGAGGAAGAGATTGGGAGGGGACAAGGAAGGGAGCTACAGGGAGGATACAAAGTGAATAAAGTATAATTAATAAAAATTTTTAAAAAAGCAATAAATTTTAAAAGGCAATAAAGTTCATGTTGGAAACAAAAAAAAAGTTGGTTCCCTGTTTCAACTTTAATTTGAAATAGATGATAAACATTATTATCCATGTATTTCTGTGTATAATATGCACAACAGGGATATGTTTGATTTGATACACCAATGGTCAATAGTTATCTACCCTCAAATGCAAACAATAGCTAACACACATCTTCATTTATGCTTTGACTACAGAAGCACTTCGCCATCATCCTAGAAATCTGACCTGGGATTATCCATACAGAGTTTTTCAAACAGATGATTGGATTAAACATCTAACCCAGATCCTGTGCTGTACAAGCTCAGCGAATGCTTGTGTGTTAATTTGATATGCTTGATTAATTATGCCTTGGATAATAAGTTTTATACGCCAGATACACTCCATTTCACCGAATATAACGGATTCTAATTTTGAGTCAAGTCTATAAATGGTCAGATAGAAAGTGAAATAATATTTATGACAGTTCCAGGCATTGTGCTAAATACTTCTTTATGTCACTTTATTTAGATCATTTGACACAGATTCATTCCTATATTCAGTACCACATATAAATTTGTATTTGATTTCCACAGCTGTGTGACAGAGAATATAAAAAGGAGGATTAGTTTCACCTGACAAATAAAATCTTTGAGTACAAAGGTTAATCCAGATTAAGCTATAGTTTTCCCTAATTTCCCGAAGACCTCTGTAGTTTCTTAAACAATAACTGGAAGGAAAAACATTATGGAGACAGCTTAAAATCACAGTGCTTGTCTGGATTGACTTGCTTCAAGGAGCAAGTCCTTCACCCTGTAAATAGAAATGCTGCTACCTTGGATTCTAATATCATATTGCTGTCTACTTGAATTCTATATTGACTAGTTTTTACTTTTCTCTTCCTCTAAGCTTTCTTTAGACTCTGTAGGTTTGTTTTGCTGATGTGTCCTGCCAGGGATAGTTCACATGGACTCAGCAGGGCCCCCAGGCTTTCAGGAACCACTTTGACCTGAACTTCCAGTCCAGCGACTCAATGCTTCCACTAATGGCTTCCTAGAGTGGCGCATATGGCAGCAATGCTGCTTATTTTAAAACATTTACAGGCTTGAAATTCTTAGATGGGAATAATTTTTATTTATTTAGAAAAAACCTTGGAGGAGACAGAAAATAATTTTTATTTTTAATTTTTAATAACTTACATATTATCAAAACACATTTTTCTTACACTATATTCTGTTTAGGGTTCTCCTCTTCCAAGTATTTCAAGACCTTCCCCAACTTACCACCCATCCAAATCCACGCATTTTCTTGCTCTCTCTTATTACAAAACATACAGGCAACAACAACAACAAAAGAGACCAGAAGAGGCCAAAACAAATTAGGAAACAGAACTTTTAAAAGCCCGCTCTCCTTAAAAAAGCACAGGAAATGCATAGATGTAGAGACACACATATACAGAAATCTCATGAAAACACAAAGTTGGAAGCCATAATATACAAGTCAAAGACCAACAGGATGAAAATTACCCCTCTCCCACTCCAAAACAAAAACCTCTCTGAAATAGTCTTGAGCTTGTTTTGTGTTGACAATCTATTGCTTGACATGGGACTATCCTTAAGTGAGGTTAATATACCCAGTGAAGCTCCACTGTAGAAAAATAAGTTTTATTTTGCAAGCAGATGTCTGTCAGTTGGAGGGAGCTTCCTGGTTACAGATGAAAACTCATCTTTTCTTCCCTGTCTTAACACTGGGACCCAATCTGGTTTGAAACCGTGTAGGCTTTGTGCATGCTGCCACAGTCTCTCTGAGTCTGTATGTGTGTCTTTCAGTGCTATTGTGTCTGGAAGAAATTGTTCCCTTGGTGTAATCCATTACATCTGGCTCTTAAAAATCTTTCCATTTCTCTTCTACAAAATTCTCTGAGCCCTGAGGGAAGGGGTTTGATGGAGATATCCCATTTAGGACTGATTATTCCAACGTTCTCTCTTGTCCAGTTATGGGTCTCTGTATTTGTTCCCATCTACTGCAGAAGGAAGCTTATCTAATGCTGACTGAGCGAGGTAGTGATCTATGAGTACAGTCTAATTTCAATAGGAGTCATTTTATTGCTACAATGTTTTAGCAGAACAGTAGTATTTGATTTTCCTATAGGGCCATGACCTACCTAGTCTCAGGTTCTTGGTCACCTGAGTAGTATCACACATGGGCTATATCTCATGGAGTGGATCTTAAATTCAATCGGATAGTGGTTTCAACTCCTACAACTTTTGTGCCACTGTTGCAGCAGAGTGTCAGGCAGACATTTCACCATTGTGGATTGAAAGTTCTGTAGCTGGGTTGGTATTTCACCTTTCTGCTCTGGTAGTATGTAGGATCTTGAATACTAGCCAGTATGGAGTGAAGACTGTAAGTAGGCGGGAGCTCAACCTCTCTTTGTTCAGTGAGTTCTACAGGTATTGTCTTCAGCAACAGGATCTAACCATCAATATGTGGAGACAAACAAATTTATTTTTATTTTTTACTTGTATAAATAATGTTACTGAAAATATACTCAAATCAAATTCAGTGTAATTTAAGGCCTGTAATTTAAATGACCAATGTGATTGGAATAAATTATTTTTAAATTAAATTATCAAAATTAGTGATTTTTCTTAAATCCAGTAAACATGTAATTAGGTCATATACTGTGTGCCATTTTCTCATTCAACTTTCAGCTATGAGCCTACATTAGAATATGTAAATATGCACAGCACTAATATAAATTTTGGAAAACAATATTTAATTAATTCTTTGACAATTTCATACACTGCATTTTGATCATATTCATTACCTTGCCCCATATCCTCTTACATCCATACCTCTTTTCAACCCACCCAAATTTCTGATGGCTTTTTATTTTTATAAAACCCTTTAAGTCTAATTTGTGCTGCCCAAGTACATTTGGGTATAAGCCCTGCCCTGGGGCATGGTGGTCCTACCAAAAATCCAAAAATGCTTCCTGATTTGGTCCCCAGAGTTCACTGAATAGAGGCAAAGTGCCAGTTTGTCTTTCCTGTGGCAAACTATCCGGTTGCTCCTCAGTGGAAGAATAAGATGTTGGGGACAGGGAGGCTCCTGTTTGCAAATACGTGGTTTGCTTCCAGCAGGTGCTTCACAGCAAACCCTCATGAATGTTCACGGGACTTGTTAGTTAAGTGTTTACTTCTACATCTGCCAAAGTTAGATACAGGTCATTTGACCTACTTGTTCCTAAGAAACTGAGCCTCATAAGATTTCATCTGACCCAGAGCATCTTTCTGGGGAATTGTTACATATATGCCTTGGATAAGGTGAAATTTTTAAATAATTAACCCTCTACTATGGTTACTTTTAAGAAAAAAATACTGCATGAGACATAATTAAACATTTTTACTGTTTATTTAAAATTCAAATTTAAGTGGATGTTTTGTTCCCTTCTGAAATCCTGCTCTCCATCAACTTGAAGATGGTTATTTTAAAGTAAAGATACTCAAAGTACTCCTTTATCTTCACTGGTCCTAGCTGACGTGCTTAAAATTTCTGAGAAAGTTATTTTCCTTTGTATTTGCAACTGGTGTCTTCAGTCACCTTTTCCATTTCAGGTAAGTATACCAAGTATCTACTAATGAATGCTCCTCATCATTTTCTTTACTGTGTTACTCTGCACAAAACTGAAAAAGGAAACTTGTAAAAATTTGCTCTTCAAAAAAGTAGGCTTGCATCTGCTAAGCCCCTTTTTTTCACATCCATACTAGGACTGCTGCAATAAAAAAGAGCCTATGACAGTATTTGTGCCTATCAGAACACTCTAGTAACAACAGAACCACATATTTGAAGAAGTGGATATATTTGCAAGAGCTCACGGAAAGCAGGACTTAAACAGTGGAGCTTTTCACATGCCCAAGACTGACAGCAATCAATTCACTGGGGAGCATGAGAGAGCTAGCAGAGGCCTTTCGATTTTTACTTTCACTGATCTGTGTTACTGGAATTTTATTCAAGCCTTATGATATAATGACATTTTAATAAAGAGGATAATAGGATTCTCATGTATACTTCAGGCAGAAGGCTGGTAGGCCAGAAAAGAGGAACAATGATACTAATTATTCTTAGGTTCAGAGACCTTTTCCATACCCTTGTTGTAATTTGGGAATCTTTCACTTCCTATTAAGTTTCTGCTCCTGAATATACGTAGGATATAAAATATGGACCTCGCATAAGAAGTCATATGTGATAACATAGAAAAATCAACATGTAAAGTATTAAGTTGAAGTATTGCATGTAGCACAACTATTAGACAGTATTATAAGTGTCTGCTTATACAAAATTATTTCAGCGGCTGGGAAGATGGCTCACCCATTAAGAACACTTTCTTGCAGAAGATATGGGTTTAGTTCCCAGAACTCATGTGGTGGCTCACAACAGTCTATACCTCTGGTTCCAGAGTATTCAAATCTTTTTCTGACCTCTGTAGATTCCTACACATATCAGTTGCATAAACATACACTCAGACACACATATATTTACATATATAAAATAAAAATACATTTCAAATTATGTTAAATGAACATTTTAAAAATTTAAGATAAAATTGAAGGGGCCACCCATTTACTCTCATTTCTTTCCTGTATCTCTTGACTTCTTCTCCTTCAAACACATCTAATTTGCACACAAAGTTAAAAAGGTAGCAGGGCAGATTCAGCAAGTGTAGGCACAGTGATCATTATGGTCATTTCAGTGAGACTTTGTGATCAGTAAGTACATGTACCTTCCTTTCCTTCCTGCTTTGTTCCTTCCTCTCTTTTTTCTTTCTTTCCTTCCTTCCTTTCTTCCTTCTTTCTTTTTTTCCTTCCTCCCTCGATTCCTTCCTTCTTTTCCTCTCCCTGACTCTCTCTTTCTGTTCCATTGTACTGGATATTAATACCAGGGATGGGATTATAGGTCCATCCTACCAGGCCTACCATAGTTTTCATATTTTCTGCAGCATAGTAGAATAACTCTGACAGGAGGATTAAACACTCTCTGTGTACAATTCACTCCCTCTCTGGGAGAAAAGGGTTCTTAGGCGTTGCTCTCAGGTCTTAGGTTGTTCCCTAGGTTCCTTCTACACCACACTTTACAGCTGTGTGTGGAAGTTCCAGATCCTGCCCTGCTTCCATTCCCTTCTCTGAAAAATATGTCTGCTCATGAGAATTTTACTTACCTATTCCTTATGTTTATTAAATGAGTTGCTAGATTTAAATGTGAGAATGTAACGCAGTAAAGAAGGAGTGCATCAGCTTGTTTCTAGCCTTATGAGAGGAGGCTTTAAACAGAAAACAGAAGGGAGCTGGGAGGGAGGGCCAATGTGTTTACAGAGACAAACTATAGGAAGATGAGAAATTACAATGAGCTTTAACGCAAGTGATAATTTAAACATTTCGGCATACCTCCATAGAGCAAGCATGTAGACACATTTTAATATTTGATTATTTCTTTTAAAATTAGTTTTCTTAGTTGCAAACTTTAAACAATGTATTTTGAACCTATATTCTGTCCTTCTCAGCTCCTGCCTTATCATCTTCAGAACCCTCCCACTACTTCCCACCCAACTTAGAGTTACTCCCCCACCCCTTTTCCTACTGAGTCCAGTTTGTGTTGTCAAGCTAATCTTGGGATTGTGGCTTCCTCTGTTAGGTGGTCAGCCTAGAAGGGGTTACATTATGAAAGAAAACTAATTCTCCCTCTTCTAGCAGCTATCAAATGATAATAGCTCCTCTTCTAGTGGTGGGTTTACATGCTGACTTCTTCACCTCCATGATGGGACTTGGTCTGGCTGGAGCTTTCACGGACTTGTGCACGCTGTCACAATCACCGTCAGTTCATAGCTGCATCTTCCATGTGCCTGCAAAACAGTTTCCTTGAAGTTATTTACCTCTCTGGCTCTTGACAAGTTTTCTGCCCCATCTTCTGCAAAGATCCCTGAGCCTTGGGGTGAATGGTGTGATATGAATATCCAATTTAGGGCTGAAAACCTCACAAGATTCTGTTTACTACACTCTGACCATTTGTAAGTGTCTTTGTTAACTGTCATCCCTAGCACTGAATCACATCTCTGATGATGGGTGTGAGATGCTGTGATCCTTGTGCACAGTCTGATTGGTGTGCCCTTGCCATGCTAAACAAGCACAGGCTTTCAATGCTCCTCTGCAGAACAGTTGGAATTCTTACCTAAAAGAAGCATGGTTTCTATGTGTCCATTTTACAGTGTTGTGCCAGTGTTAGCCAGTGTTCAACCAAAGGAACAACATGGTAACAGTTGTGTGCTGAATAATTATCCTGTGCGATGGCGGGATTCTAGCTCAGAAGTCTGAAATATACACACAAAGTTATCAGAAAAGCTTATGTTTTTAAATTTTTATTTCATTATTTATATTGATTAGTAAATAATGCAAGCATCTATTTAAGGGGTATAGGGAGCTGTTTTGATATATGCTTACAACGTGGGATAATTAGACCAATTTAATTAACAAATTCATTACCTGCTATTTCTACCTTTAATTTTTTTTTATTATTTGAAATTAAAATATAATTACAACATTTCTTCCTTTCCCTCCCACCACTCAAACTCCAGCTATATACTTCTTTCTCTCTGTCAAATTCACTGCCTCTGATCTCTTTTTTCTTTGCTATTTTATCATTTTATACGTAAGTGCAATCTTTTCAGTGTGTATGGTGATAAAAGTCTATGACTTTAGGGCTGACCACTTAGTATTAGGTAGGTAACTGGGATACTCTTTTTAGAAGAAGACTATTTTCCCCTGTCTTAGCATTTCTTAGTCATCTGTAGTAATTTGTCTAGGTTTGCAGCCCTGTGAGATAGTTCCCTTCTATGTTGGACTGTCTACTGATATCAACCTTGTTCAGGTCTTGTTTAGGCAGCCATATTGCTGAAAATTCATGGGTGTAGCTTCCCTGCCATTTCTAGAAGACATGATCTCACAACAGACATCTGTTTTTCTGGATCTTACAGGAATTATGCCCTTGGCCTTAGGTACAGGATATATCAGATGGAGCTGGGCACCACAGGATCAGATCACATGTTCCACATGTTTTTGATCAGTTGAGGTTTTCTGTAATGATCTCAGCCTGTTGCAAAGAGAATTTTCTTTGTTAAGGTCTGAAAACTATACTTATCTGTGAGCATAAGGATAAATTTTCAGAATGAAGTTGAGAATTACTTATTATTTTTGTGAGTATTTTATTTCCTTATTATTATTATTATTATTAATTTCAATTTATTCAGTTGTATCTCAGTTGTAACCTGCTCCCTCATCTCCTCCCTGTCCCATCCTCTCTCTCTCTCCCTTCTTCCCCTCTCCCTCTTCTATAGTCCACTGGTATGGGAAGTCCTTCTATCCTACTGTCTGACCAAGCCTATCAGGTCCCATCAGGAATGCCTGGATCCTCTTCCTCTGTGGGCTAGCTAGGTTGACCCATCAGGGAGAAGCATCAAGGAGAAGGCAACTGAGTTCATGTCAGAGACAGCCCCTGCTCCCCTTACTATGGAACTCACATGGAGACTGAGCTGTATATGGGCTACATCTGAGAAGAAGCTCTAGGTCCTCTCTATTCATGATCATTGACTGATGCATCAGTCTCTGCAGTTCCCCCTGGGCCCTGTGTTTTTGGCTTTGTTGATCTCCTTGTGTGGTTCCTGTACCCCCCAGAGCCTTTTATATCCCTCTTCTTCCATAAGACTCCCTGCACTCTGTCCAAAGTTTGGTTGTGAGTCTCTGCATTTACTATGATCCCCTACTGGGTAGAGTCATTTAACGGACATCTGTGGTAGGCTCCCATCCTGTTTCCTCTCTTTTAATGTTTCCTGTCCCTATCCTGTTTTCTCTTCTGAATGAGAATTAAGAATCTTCCCTGGGGTCTTTCTTGTTGTTTAGCTCCTTTAGGTCTGTAAATTTTAGTATGTTTATCCTATGTTATAGGGTTAATACCCACTTATAAGTGATTATATACCCTATGTGTCTTTCTGTTTCTGGGATACATCAGGATGATCTTTTCAAGTTTCTTCCATTTGCCTGCAAATTTCATGATTTCCTTGTTTTTAAAAGCTGAGTGGTGTTCCATTGTGAAAATATACCACAATTTCTATACCATTCTTCAGTTGAGAGACAAGTAGGTTGTTTCTAGACTCTGTTTATTATTAATAAAGCTGATATGAACATAGATGAGCAAATGTCCTTGTTGTATGGTTGAGCATTTTTTGGTTATATGCCCTGGAGTGGTATAGCTGGGTCTTGAGGTAGCGCTATTCCCAGTTTTCTGAGAAAGTGCCAGATTGATTCCCAATGTGGTGTATAAGTTTACTTTCCCAACAGCAAAGGAGGAGGGTTCCCCTTTCTCCATATCCTCTCCAGAATGTCCTGTCAACTGAGTTTTTGATTTTAGACATTCTTTTGGGTGTGAGATGGAATCTCAGTGTAGTTTTGATTTGCATTTCTTCATTAAAATTGTTCAGGAATGTTTTGGATATCTGCAGTATTTGTGGTTACATATGGATTGCTTTTCTATTTCTGTGAAGAATGAAATGGCTGTTTTGATTGAATGGGTATTGATTTGAATTTATAAATGGCTTTTGGTAAAATTTTTATTTTTAACAATATGAAATGTGATAATCTACAAGCATGGAATTTCTACATTTTCTACTGTCTTCTCTTTTTTTAGAGAATTATGTAGGCCTTTCAATCTTTTGCCACCATGGCTAGGTTTATTCCTAGATATTTCATTTTCTTTGAAACTGTTGTAAGTGTGTACCTGCTCATGATTTCTTCCTCTATGTGTTTATAGTTGACATATAAAATAGCTATTGTTTTTATAAGTTTTGTACTGTGTCCTGCCTCTTTGCTGAAAATGTGGATTGATTTTTGAACTTTTCTGGTATAATTTTTGACATCTCATGTATAATATAATCTAGACAAAGGGGTAATTTGAATCTTTTCCTATATGTATCTCTTTAATTTATTTCTCTTTTCTTATTGCTCCAGCTAGTGCTTCATGTACAATATTGAGAAAGAATATTAGTGGATAGTCTATGTCATTCCCAACTTCAAGGAGGTTACCTCCAGTTTTTCTCCATTTAGGACAAGGTTAGTTGTAGATTTTTCATAGAGCCTTTATTATGCTGAACTATATTCCCTCCTGCCATATTAATTATTGGACTTTTACTATGAAAAACTGTTGGATTCTCTGTATCTTTTGAGGTGATCATGTTACTATTGTCTATAAATCCATTACATGATTTATTATTTTTATTGATTTGTGTATGTTGAGCCATTCCTGTATCTCTGTGATCAAACCAACTCGGTCATGGAGGTTAATCTTTTTGACCTATGTCTGTAACCACTTGGCATCCATCTGGGCCTTTGCTTATAGTTGGAACCCTTTTTAATTACTGTTCCAGTTTCCTCATTTGTTATGGGTATGCTCAGATAATTAATCTGTTCTTGATTTAACTTTAGTGGTGTATTATGTTATTATGTTGCACCCAGAAATTTGTTAGTTTCCTTTTGCTCTTCAGTTTAATGGAGTACTACAGGTTGTTATATCAACCCCTTAGAGTATTCTGAATTTCTTTAATTTCAATTGTGGTGTTCTCTGTTTCTGGCTCTGTTTATCTTTTTTATATGTATGGTTTGTTCTTCCTATATGTTTACACAACCTCAGAAGCAAGGTGAAGCCCTTCTAAATGGGGTCATCCCTGGTTTTCTAGATAGCTCAGGTTCCACTGATCCTCCTTTACTAGTGTCATCTGAGAAGAAAGCCTGTAATGAAGAATTGCCTAAATCAGATTAAGCCATGGTTATGTCTTTGGGGGATTTTTTAAAGCTGCTCATTGATATAGGAAGATCTAATGAACCTGGGAGGCATCATCACATGGGCAGTGGTTAATAACAGCATAATGAAGCTAAGGACCAGCCTGGAGCAAGCCAGAAAGCATTTTCCTTCATGTCCATATGCAGTTTTTGTTTTTATTTTTCTTCAAATTCCTATTTGAGTTTTTACGTTAACTTCCCTGAATATTGGGCTATGACCTGGAATTTTAAGTCAAATCAGCCCTTTCTTCCCCTAAGGAAACTTGAACCCATATCAAGTAAGAGCTGATGTTTCATCTTCATTGACAACATCTATACTTCTGACCTACTTGTAAATGGATTTTAGATGTAGTGCAATGAAGACTTTCTAACCTTAGAGAAGTGCCTGCAGACTTTAAAATCCTTTTTATATTCAAAAGGGATATTTTTTTTATCCAAACAATGTTTTATCTCATTGTTTGGTAATAATTGGAGTGGAAAATAGAATAAGAACATTTGGAAAGAAAATAAAAATTTAAAAGATCATAAGAATGGAAGTTAGTAAAAGTCTGGAAATTACTGAGGCACTTAATTAGTTTTTATATTTTTCCCCAAAAGTCATAGTTGAGGGGAAGGAAACTCTTTTTCTCAGGATCTCCGTGCTTTAAAGGAAATGTTGAAGACAGCTAGAGGCCTCATGTTTGTCCAAACTGCCAGGTATGAGACAGGCTGTATTACAGGTCCTGCTGACCTTCAGGAGCCCACAAGGAAAAGACCTGAGCAGTCACTTGTGAATGCTGCTGTGTGTGTTTACAAACCAGAGAAATCTGCCCTGCAGTATGCCAAGTCCATTTCTACTCAAAATCCTGGCACCCTTCTGCTCTCCTGACCCTAGGGTACATACACAATGAAGAAGGCTGTTTGCAGGATGTCATCCCCACTTCAAACTGTCAGTGGGAACACTTGTACCTCCAACATTGAATCCTCCCAGAAGAACATTTCATTCTCCAGATTATTCCTGCTTTAGTAGATGGGAAGGATAAAATAAAACTGCCACAAGAAACCCACAGGTTTATGAATAGCAAAGTTGTTATCTGTCAAGTGCCTCTTTCTTTCCCAATTGCTTGGAAACTTTTTCTCAAATTATTAAGCCTTTTCAATACATAAAAATTATGGGAGCTGATAATCATGACACTATTGCTGAGATTTAGCAGATGTTATCATGGTGTGCCTTATTTGCCTTAGATCATTTCAAAGCTATAAAACGCTGAAGCATCAGCTAAGGCCTTACCACCAACATTTGTGCTTCATATTTTCTAAAGGAATGGCTATTTCAAATGATATGGGTGTCTGTGCTCAGAATTTCAGTCTACTCATCCATTCATCCATCTGTCCACCTACAGACACACACACACACACACACATGCGTTGACTTTCTCCATTTCAGGGGATGGGCAAACAGGACTATTGGAGTATATATTTGCAGCTGGTACAATTTCTGCACGTGATCAGTGATCACATGCCTAGGTAATGCAAATCTTTCATACCATGTTTGGTCAGTTTATAGTGAAATGTTATTTATTTTTATGTCTTGAAATTTTTAGACTTTTTTTTTTTACCTCCAACTTGACCTCTCTTATCTCTTTTCTTCTTACACTGAAACTTTTCTTACAATTTCCTCTCTTTCTTTCGTGTCTTTTCTTTTGGTAAATGTAGGTATAATGTCATTGTGTACTGTGTGAAGATTCAAATGCCAGTTTCTGTGCTCCCACTCATATATGGCTGCATTCCTTTTTCTGAGAATCTCGTGTCTAAACTTTGCTCCCCAAATATCCACTGATATGTCAATAAAGCAACTTAACAGCCAATCACTGAGTAGAGGAGAGAATAAGGCTAGACTTCCTGCCACCCAGGAGAGTAGAAGAGAGAGAGGAGTAAGGTATTGAACCACTGGTAGGAGATATGAGGAGAGAGAAGGTGGAAAGAGAAACCCAAAAATGCAAATATCATGGTGATTTACACTGGAGGAAGTCAGATTAGAGTTAGGAATAGAGTAATAATTCCTCAGTATTGTGTCATAAAGCTGATTAAACAAATATCATAGTCTAGTCTCAATTATTTGGATGTTAACCAGGTTAAGAGAGAAACTACAACATACACAATTTTAAAGGTGCCACTCCTTTTAAAAGTGACCCCCTCGTTTCAATTTAGTGATTATTTACAGGAGTATGGACAACTTAACAATGACTACACCACTGAAGAAAATGATACTTCCCCACCATCAGGCAGCCATTAAAATCCATTAGTTACCGAGGGAGGGGTGGGACCCTACAGGCCATCCCCCATCTCTGATAAAATGCCTATGGGCCCGTTTGTGCAAGAATAGTACAGGTAACCACAGTTGCTGCAAGTTCATGAGTAAAATGACTATCTAATGTCCACAGACAATGTTTGATAGCACTTCTTCCCTTGCTCTGTCTCTTATTCCCTAAGGTAGGAGTAAAAGTAGCTAACATCATTTGTTCATTTGATAATGTTTACATTGTACATGAAATAATTTTTTATGGTGTTTGTGTATTCTTCCTCTTTTACTGTTTACTATGCCCGGGTAATAATCTCTGGTGATTTGTCTAATTACATTGAAATGTTTACTCTCATATGTACTTTCTAATGTGTGTGTGTGTGTTGCCAAATATAAACTTTCAGTTTTACTGTGATCCCACACATCAAACTTCATTTTTGAAATTGTGCCATTTATATTTATTTTTTCAGGAAAGGATTTTTTCCCTCAGATAATGACAGAAATAATCCTGGGTTTTGTTGAGGATTCTTTTGATGGCCCTTTGTTGTTGTTGTTATTTTTATTGGTTTCTTTGAGACAGAATCTCTTTCTGTAATCTCTTTATGTAAATTTACAGTTTTGCCTTTTCTTCCTAATGCTGGCATGCTCATGTTAGAGTCATAGGCACTATGCCAGGCTGATTTTGTTAGTTTTTAAAATAGACTTTGTAACAAGTTTTATAATTTTGCTCTTTATTCTTATATTTTAGATCTACCTTGATCTGTACACCTAAGGAAGCTAATCAAGAAGGAGGACCCTGGGAAAGATACTCAGTCTTCATTCAGAAATGTAAACGGGACAGACATTGGAAGAGGAAGAAAACAGGGAACAGGACAGGAGCCTACCATAAAAGGCCTCTGAAAGGCACTACTCTGCAGAGTATCATAACATATGCTGAGACTCATCGTCAAACTTTGGGCAGAGTGCAGGGAATCTTATGAAAAGGGGGATATAGAAAGACATGGAGGGGACAGGATCTCCACAAGGAGAGCAACAGAACCAAAAATTCTGGGCACAGGGGTCTTTTGTGACACTGATACTCCAACCAAGGACCACACATGGAGATAACTAGAACCCTTGCATAGATGTAGCCCATGGCAGCTCAGTGTCCGAGGGGGTTCCCCAACAGGGACTGTCTCTGACATGAACTCAGTGGCTGGCTCTTTGATCACCTCCACCTGAGGGTGGAGAAGTCTTATCAGTCCACAGAGGAAGACAATGCAGCCACTCCTGATGAGACCTGATAGACTAGGGTCAGATGGAAGGGGAGGATCTCTCCTATCATTACACTGGGGGAGGGGCACAGGAGAAAAAGAGGGAGGGATGGTGGGATTGGGAGGGGATGGGGAAGAGGGCTACAGCTGGGATACAAAAGATTAAACTGTAATTAATTAAAAATAAAATTTAAATTAAAAACTAAAATATAAATATGGTATAATATAAAAAATTAATTAAAAAATAAATAAAACAAAAAACATATGATATATTGCCTTGTGTATTAGGCTTGTCCTGTTTTTCTGAGTAAAGTCTTATAGTTTTGTTATGGGTATGATGCTATATACTTCTAGTTTGTTTGATTTAAACTAATACTTGTTTTGTAACACCTTTAAACAGAATGGCAGCTATAATAATGATATGAAGACATACCATGTACCTACCTCCCCAACATTTTTTTTTTAATTTTTATGTCTAAGGCATCATATTCCCAACCAAGAAGTCAGCATTGGTTCAGTCTAATGACTATACCCAGGGCCTGAAAAGCGTCTCAGCTGGTAAAGCCACCTTTCGCCAAGCCTGATGATCTGAGTTGAGTCCCAGAACCCATCTGATGGAAACAGAGCGCCAACTCTTGCATGTTGTCTCAACTTCCACACGGAAGGTGTGACACCCACTGCTAATAAATGAATCAATGTTTAAAAATCTATCATCAGATTTTACAAGTTTCTCATGTACCGATTTCAAGTATATATGTGTTCACTCCTGTGCATCTCTGGCACTCAGAACCAGGGGAGCACCACCTCAGAGAAGATGCAGAGACATCCTGTTGTCCTTGTGCAACATACAGTGCTACCTTCTAACATCCTACAGTGTTTTGTTCTGTCACGAGATTTCTGTCATTTTGTGACTGTTATAAGCACATAATTATCTTTGTATCCTTTTTCACTCAGCCTAATTTAACTACTTCATGTTGCATGTACATTATTGTGTGCATTGATACTTCATTTTTTTTTATTCCAAATAAAATTCCAAAGCAAGGATGTAGTGCCCTTTATTTAAATATTTACCCTACTGCAGAACAAATCTTGTTGTTTCCATTGTTGGAGCTACTGTGAAGAAGGTCACTATTAGCAGTCATAGACAGGGTTTTTTTTTTTTTTTTGTGAACAAATGTTTCACCAATGAGTGTGAAATTGCTCATAGATGCAATTGTTGTGTCTCATAGTAGTTACAGATATGGTTTTGTAAAAATTTTCATGCCTATTTTTGGAGCTATTATCCTTTTTACTTTGCAGTCAGCAAAGGCTTAAGAATCCCACTGCTTACACATCTAATTCCAATGCTTGCTATTTTCAGTTCTTTGATCTATTCTGGCCACACTTATGTCTCACTGTGGGTTTTCCTTCCATTTCTGTAATGACAGGATATTTAGAAATAAAGCAGATGGACAAAGAGGAAAGGAAAGGAAGATGCACAATGTACCAAGGAAGGTTAAATAATCACATGGTATGTGTAATATACTTTGTCGTCTAGTTACAGTTCATGCTGGTGTGCACATAGGTGATCATGTACAAATGCACATGCATGTAAAGCCTTATGGTGGCACTGGGTCACTTTTTCAATTATTTCTCTACCTTTTCCTCTTTCTGTTTTCATGAGAAGTTTACATATGGATATATTTATGTCAGTTCCCTCTACTCCCTCCTTTCTCCACTACCTCCGTGCCCCCTCAATCCCTTTAAAATTTGTAGGTTTATTCTTTAATTACTATTGTTCCATAAGTGAATATATTTATAAATACACTTGCTGGGTTCATTTAGTGTTGCTCAGATGAATGTATGCCTCTGGCTGATTGCTTGGAATAGTATAATCTATCAAGAGGTTTGACTTTAAAGAATACTGATTCTCTCTCTCAGCAATCATTAATGGCTTGTAGCTATTCATGTACAGGTATAGCCTTGTGAGATTTCTTTCATCTATGTTGACATGTCACTTGATGTTGTAATTTTTCAAGTATTGTTTCAGCAACAGTATTGTTAAAATTTCATGGGTGCAGCTTCCTGTCATGTATGGGAGATACTCTTTTGTAAAAGACATCCTAGTCTTCTGCCACTTACGGTCTTTCATAACTCTCTTCTCTAATATTTCTTGATCTTTAAGGTCATTTGCTTTTTTTTGAATATTGACCACTTGCGGCTTTCTAAAATTATTTCTGATGGTGGCAAAAGTAAGCTTCTTTAATAAGATGATGAAAGCCAATGATAAGTATTCAGAATGCAGTTAGAAATTATACTGATTCGTGGAAATGGCAGTCATAAACACGATTAGGGTCCATGGCCTCACAGAGCAAAGGTGGTGCAGTAGGATTATAGCACCAGACATAAATCCCATCCTTTATTGAGTTTTATGTCCAATTAGATGGCTATTAGTTATCCCAAGATACAGATGCAAAAACTGCACCTTTCTGGATATCTTGTTATTTCTAGTCATTGGGCTTTATAGGCATTATTGCAGGGTGTGACTCCTAATTACTTTTCTCCTTTGAAAGCTTGCATAGCTCCTTCTGGAACTATGGAATCTTCCTCTCTTATGTAGACAGAAGACTTAAAGGAATCCAAATGGCACTGGTCTGTAAGCTTCCTCCCTGAGGATTAGTTTTTGTAATGCCTGAGGAAGCTATGAAAGCTTTGGGGGGAGAAAGCAATATTTTATTTTATCATTTTATTTATTGATTTGACTAGACTATAATGCCAAAGAGGTCCAACAACCTGCCTGTCTTTCCTCTTAGTGATGTAGTTACAGATGAAACATATTCAGGTTTCACATTGATGCTAGAGATCCAAATGTCCTCCTGACATTACAGCAAGCATTATATTATATTATTAGGTAGAGAGCATTTTTTAAATGAAATGTAAAACATTCAAAGACATGGGAAAGTAACTTAGTGCTCACTTAGCATGTGTATGACCTTGGGTTTGATTCCCAGCACCAAAATAAATAAATAAATAAATAAATAAATAAATAAATAAATAAATAAATAAAGGTGATTCAGCCTTTATGTTAAGATGATTGTTATTTGGAAAGTATACTTGAATTTTTTTCAGTCCCTAGCTTCTGATTAGATATAACTTGGTCCCTAAATGAATATGAAAAGCCAGATACTTAGGTTCAGAAATTTTGTAAGATGATAACTTTTTGCAGAGAACAAAGTGTTGCAGCTTATGCAATCACAATATCTATTTTCTCCTAACCTAAAAGCATACACTCTCCAATAATGTTTAGATCTGCAAACCTTATGTCTCTGGTCACTCACTGATCTTGAATTAGGGATGGAAACACATCTGAGGAATAGAACATACTTTAGATAGCATATTATAGAATATCCACTCACCACAGAGATAAGAATATAGGCAATGAGTGTTGTTAGAGTGTACACAGAGAAGAAAAACATTAGAAGCTAGTTTAGTGCATGTTGTTTTGATTATTTGCATGGATAAAACTCCAAGTATCTGACCTAAGAAGGAATCCCCCAGTGTTTAATAATGTATAGTCCAAAATGTTTACTTCTGTGCAACCGTGAACTGGGCCATGCAGGGAACCAGGCATTTTCTACCTCAAAGTTTCAAAAGTCTTTTTAGTCCATTAAACTTCTCTGATTTCTGAAAACAGGTCGAGTACTAGGAAGGAAAGGGTGTAAGCACTCATTATGTCTAATAGATGGGAAAGTTGGAAAGACTGTGTATGTAGGCACTGATCATTTACAGCAGATGGATAAATCGGGAGGGCTGTGCGTAGGTATTCATTAAGTCTAAATTATAGGGAATGAAGATGGATTATGTGTAGGCACTCATCAGGTCTAAAAGTTAGTGAAGAAGAAGAGGTGTGCATGAGCACCTATTATGTTTATTCCACAGTTGTTATTGTAAATAAAATGGTGTTGGGTTAACTAATGTTTTATTATAAACATTTATAATGATGTTTTTAATAATAATGCTATACACATCAATAATATGAATGTTATAATTATAAATATAATAATAATAATGTTATAAAAATATTTATTATTTAGTGTCACTGGACAGCAGTGACACCTGAGATACCACCTGAGAGAGGCCTGGGAAGAGAGGGACAGGGCAACACAGAGAAGAACACCAAGTCTACATGCTGATCAAAGTGTCAATTTAATGGATGTCAGGCTAACACTTAGTAGGCAAAAAAGTACAAGCAGTTTCTCATGCAGGCAATTTTACTTAACCAAAACACAAGAGGACTTACTCAAGGTTACAAAGAGCCTGCTGTCTGGTTACTAGGGTTGCATAGAGTTTCTCAGGGTCAGAACAATCCGCTGTAGGACCACCAAGGTCAGTCTATGAGAGACTGGACTTTGGAAAATTGCCAGAACCAAGAGGCCCGAATTCCACTGCTCAGATGCCATTAACTCTAAAAAGGCTGCCACAATTCCTCCCTTTTGAATTAAAACAAAGGGACCATGCCTGTCTTAGGTGGGGTGATTTCCAATAAATATCTTCCCCATCATGGGTGAATCCCGCTTATAGGGGGATTTCCGTGTCTTAGCTTGGTAAATATCCAATCACCCAGAACCTATCATTGACTAAACGGCCCAGGAAAGGAGAGGTTAAAGCTGACGCTTGAGCTGGGCAAGCCAAGCCCCTACCTGGGTGAGGGAGTCACAGCATGTTGCTGTTTTAATGGCATTAAATCTAGCTTGGCGCTGTTGAGCTACGTGCACACATCTGGCAATAACAAAGATGAATACTACCAGACCAGCCAAACAAAGGTGTGCTAACATGTACAGGGAGAACAAGAGGGGGATTGGGTACTAGGGCCTAAAGGTGTAATTAAGCCCTCACTGGATGAATCAGCTGTAGCAGAATCAGCAAAATCGTCACTTGGGGAATGATCTTGTTCCTTGATGTAATCCACTTGTTGCACCAGTCTCTCTGGCAGCCATCGAGCAGCATCTTTAACCTGCAAAAAAACACAAACATATCCTCGTCCCCAAATTAAAATAGGGTCGGGTCCATGCCATGTATTATTCAAGGGCTCCCTTCATTTAACCATGGAGGTTTTAGGGTGCCAAAAATGTTTAGCTGCAGCTTCGCCATGTTTGTCCAAAGTTAAAAAATTTAAATTGAGCTCTGGATGAACAAGGAAGACATAATTCCCCCTTTTTTTGTCTTTTGTAATTACATCCTAATGGTAGCATGGGCACCTTTAACCATGCCTTGGCCCATAGGATTATAAGGAATACCTGTTACATGCTCAATAAATAATTTTTTACAAAAAAATTTGAAAGGGCTTGTTGGTATAAGCTGTTTTATTATCAGTTTTAATTTGATATGGCATGCCAAGAATAGCGAATGCAGCCAAACAATGATCCATAACGTGGTGTGCAGCTTCTCCAGAATGCAAGGTAGCAAAAATAAATCCTGTACAGGTATCAACTGTTACATGAATAAATTTTAATTTTTTTTTAATTTCATAAAATGAGTCGCATTCATTTGCTATAGCTGGCCTGGGGTCAACCCTCAGGGGTTAACCCCAAGATGTGGTACTGGATGGAAAACATCACAATTATTACATTTTTAACAAATTTTCTGGCTTGTTCTTTGGTAAGGCCATAAGTTATATGTAAGGAGTGACTATTAAGATTATGCAATTCATGAGCCAATTGAGCTTTTTGTCCTTTTTTTTCTTTCCTTTAAAAGAGCACAAGCAAACATTTTGCATTGAAGAATCTCCAGCCTTTTTAAATGAAGAACAACATATTTTATAGTTTTTTTTTCCTGATATGATACATTGTAATAACTGCAAGTTTTTTAATTGGCTCAAACAGCATGGCTTGGTTTTACTTTGCAAAATTAATAAAATAAATACCAAGGTCTTTTGACCTCCCCCAAAGGGTTGAGAAACTCTTTCAAGGTTTTTTTTTAAACTGCCCAAGGATTATTATTTTAAAATACCTGTTAAATTTTAAAATGTTTTTTTAGAATTTAACTCTGATTGTGCAGGACCAAACTCAGAGGTACTGATTTAAACTGTCTCATGCCCAAAAATATCAATATCGTTAGTTCAAGTCTACAGATAAACAAACATACACAGATAAACATACACACATACATACACATAAGGAACATAGAAATCCGACATTGCCACTTTGGAGTAACCAGAATACCCAAATACCAGGACTTGACCGACTCCTAGTAGACACAAGTCCCACAGAGTCCAGAAGGAGTGGACCCCCTCATGGGCCCCCTCCACACACGTAGATTCCAGAAGGGGCAGAGCCCCCATGACCCTCTCCACAGCTTCCAAATGGAGAGCGAGCTCCAGTAGCCCTCTCTCCATCCATAGCAGGGTCCCAGCTACCCTCTCTCCTGGTCCCAAAAGAAGTAAAGCCTTTCCAGACCCCTGGGGTCCTCTCTTGGCCCCCTCCCCGGGAACTGGAGCTTCCTCCAGATTCCCTGACCAGATTGGAAACTCTCTAAGCTTCCCCAGATCCTGCGAGCAAACCGAAACCAGAAACTAAAACATACAGCCGGCAGACAAAAACAAAAAAACAGAGACAAAGACAAGAAACAACCTCGGTACCTGCTTTTTAAACATTTAAATATTTTTTAAAACCTGTTTTTGCAATATTAAAACAAAGCATCCTCTTTAGGAGTGAAATCATAAAGCATAGTTATAATTTTAAAAGTCAAAACCAAACTTTAAAGTTTAACAGTGCAAACAATCCAATTTTTATAACCAACGCCAATTTAAAATGAGACTTGTCTTTTTAGTCTAAAAGGAAACAAAATTTATGTTAACTAAGAGGTTTTATAATTTTTTAACCCATTATCATATAGCAAAGATGACATATCATATGGTTACCTTTTAAACATATGTGTTTACAGACCTTATGAACATATATGCATATATATATTCTAAACAACAGTGCGAATATAACTTTAAAATATATTAAATTACTTTCGATTTATAACCTAGATATCTATTAACCATTTAAGATGACTATATATTTAAGCAGACAAATAAAACTCTTTTTACTGGATTCAGCTGTAATTTTAAGCATGATAGTCAAGAGTATAACCAGTTAAGTTTGCTTTTGTTTGATAGGGTCTGATAGCTGTTTTACAGGCTGAATTAGCATTCTCAAAAGCCAATTGTTGCACAAAAGGAAGTCCGCTCTGAGTGAATACTCCTTTGGCGTTACATTAAAATTATTGTTATTATTTATTACTATTATTATTATTATAAATATTTAATAATTGAACCTGTTCTCTTTTTAACTGGATTTTCTCTCAGAGAACAGTTATATCTTCCTGCAGTGATCCCATGCCACCCGCACCCACACCCACGGGAGGAAGGCGCAGGAGGCTAGTCTGAATTATGAGACTTGGCAGCTTTTTTCTTTGACTCCATTTCATCTTTACTATCTAGATCCTAAATTATTTTCTACTCTCAAATTACACAAATCTGTTTGAGCTCCTTTATGAACATTTGAAATAATCTTAGAAGTACTTTTTTCTGCCTGTTTGTCTGTTCTAATTTTTCCAAGCAACTCTTTAGTTTTACAAAGTAAAGGGATTAGGGAGTTTTATTCTAATTCCCTGTGTCTTAAACACCTATTTAAGGGATCTGATAGATTCCCATCTTACTAGTTCCCTGCCCCTGATGGCCACCTGACTTTACCTTAGTCAGTTGCTTTGCGCATGCTCCTGTGGTCCGTATAACTTGCCTCAGCTGGTCCTCCGTCTCAGGTTCCCAGGGTTTCAGCTCCATCTGTCACCAGCCAGCAGTGACACATAAATACCACCTGAGAGAGGGCTGGAAAGAGAGGGACAGGGCAACACAGAGAAAGACACCAAGTCTACATGCTGATCAAAGTGTCGATTTAATGGACATCAGGTTAACACTTAAGTAGGCAAAAAAGTACAAGCAGTTTCTCATGAAGGCAATTTTACTTAGCCAAAACACAAGAGAGCTTATTCAAGGTTACACAGAGCCTGCTGTCTGGTTACCATGGTTGCACAGAGTTTCTCAGGATCAGAGCAATCCACTGTAGGACCACCAAGGTCAGTCTATAAGAGACTGGAATTTGAAAAATAGCCAGAACCAAGAGGCCAAATTCCACTTCTCAGATGCCATTAACTTCAAATTTGCCATTAACTCCAAAAAGGCTGCTACAGTTTAGCCCTATAATTATTGCAGCAGTATTATTTAAGCTGCTAACAAAATTAATAAGATATAGACAACTGCTAAATTTTGTAATTGCCTTTTTGTAATTTACCTTGAGTTGGGCAAATATTTCACCTACACTGTCTCATAACCGCACTGTCCATCTTCTAGCCCGCATCCAATACCATCCACTTTAATCATTTTTATCTGGGCTACCTTCCATGCATAATTGTACAATACTTGCTTGTATTCTTTATCTGGGCCTTTCCACATCATTATTGGAGTCTTCTCTCTTGCCCACATGGTTCCCTATCCATGCTAACCCATCCTGGCATCCTCCTTCCTCCTCTCTTCCCAGCTGTCTCTGTTTCCCATTATTTTCCTGTTCCCAAAGCCTAGGAACCTTAGCTACACCTACTTCATTCAGCACTGCCCAGGTTTTAGGTCTTTTAATCAATGAATTAGGAATAATGTCTTAGTCAGGTTTACACAACAAGAAATAGGTGTCTCTAGGCAGTAACTGTATAAAAATACAAGTATCAGACCAACCCTCACCAATTCACCTTTTTTGTTTAAATAAAAAGGCTTTTTTATACAGTAAGAAAAATTATGAAATAGTTGCAAAAACCAATAGGTAAGACATATATGTGATGTCTAGACTAAATGTATTTAGCAGTCTTGAAGAAAATATATATCCTGTCTATGATGGTCTAAAATTTTGTATCTAAGTTATTTTTATTATAGTTTGTATATAAACCTAAAACATTTATCTATACATAAAACATCTCTTTAATTCCTAAGCAACTAAGCTAATTGTAGAACTATGACTATCTGGTCTTTAACCCCAGAGAACTGAGAAGGCATAAAATTAGTTATTTGAATAAATAGAAAGTATATGCTGGCTGCTTCCAATAAAAAAATAAATAAACACATAAATGACAGTTTGCTGCATAAACAGCCGTCCAAAACATTCTAATAATGTTGGAGCATCATCTTCAGCCTTTTGGTCCAGTACCTTTGACACATATATGTGAAGCAGGCACAATTTAGGACATGCTTGCCCTGTTATGAAAGAGCTAGGCAGTCGACTTGTCCTGCATGTAAGCTTTTCCCATTTTAGGCAGAATTCTGTCTGTCATAGAAGCAAGGACATTTTCTTTGTTCAGGTTGCTTGTTTACCAATTTGAAGCCATTTCCATATGGATGTTCTTTGATGCTCATCATCTTTGAGGTAGTCTGGGTGCTGCTGAGAGATGATATGTCTCTGTCAAAGAATCCTTAAAATAATAAAAAAAAATTAAGTGCCACATTCTGTAGGTCTCTGAGGGTTTTGAAGACTTATTTATTAGGGGCTGGAGAAATGGATACGCAGTTAAGAGCACCAGTTGCTCTTCCAAAGGACCCGGGTTCAATTCCCAGTACCCACAAAGCAGTCTGTAACTCCTAGTTCCAGGGAACCTGGCACTGTCACACAGGCAAACATGCATATGAAACACCAAGGCACATAAAATAAATAAAATAAAATTTTAAAAAGACTTATTTATCTATTTAACTTTACATAATCTATCTAAGAATCATATCTATCTGCTAAACCTGGGATGTATATTCCTGTGATAAATTAGACTAGTGTCTGATATGAGCATGAGTTGATTAACTAACAATTAACTTGTATTACCTAATATCCTAAATAGCTTGTAACAGCAATTTTAAAAGTATTGGAAGTAAACCTAAATTTGTATCAATATAACAAAATTTGTACCAATGTCACTAAATAACCTCACTTAAATATAACAATATCTTAAGTTGAAGAGTAGGTTCAATAATCTACCTTTTGTCTTATCATTCCTATAAGCTATCCCTATATTCACCTTTCTTTCTTTTCAACCCTTTTTTCCTTGTCTAAGAAAGAAAGAGAAAAGAAAAAAAAAAAAAAAAAGAAAAGAAATCCCTGAATCTAACCTTACCTTTCTCTGAATAAGACCAATAATAATTATAACCAACTCCCAATGAAAATAAACAGCCAAGGAAAATATACCAAGAAAACAACCAAGAACCAATCCTTCCTCTTTAACCATTGTTCTCATGGGTTTCTGCTAACTGACTTTTGGGGAGAAGGAATCCTATCTGGGGCCCAAAGGAAAATGGGTAAAAGTAAGGAAATTGGGTTAAGTAAGGTATCATTAACATTTGTGGTCCAGTCTCTAAATGTTGAGAAATTTCAGAAGTCTGGTTTGAAACAGTCTGAAATGCTGGACCATTGAGATCAGTACCTTTTTTTTTTTTTTTTGAGGATGTTTTGGGAGCAGGCATTGATCCTTTAATGAGGAACAGCATCAGTGCTTGATTGAGGATTCTGGAATAGATGTGTCAGCATTTCTGCATGCTGGAAAGATGAATCCCATTAGATTTGATCCAGCGTCACCAGTGTCTGGTTCTTTTGTTCTGAAAAATATAATTTCTCACAAACATTAAACAGTCCTAAAATTACAAACGTATGAGATGTGTATATGCACACATAAACTAAGGATGGTTTTCTGTTCTTTGTATGATCAGAAGGCAGGCATTTTTTTCATAAGCAAGTATGGGTTGTAAACCAAATTGTAAACCAATTTAATAACAGGTTAAGTTTTAATGCTCTTGTAGCTAGATATTCAGGAGGTCTTCCCTGTCAATGCTGATCCTTATTATTCTGTGTAGAGTCCAAAGCCTTTTTCCTTTTCCTGTTACCATAAACATAAATCTTTACTTCTAACATAATATAGCCTCTGTCCTCCAGTATGAAGTTGTTGTAAGCAAAGAGTGGTCCAGTTTAGCAGTCCAATTTTTTTAATTTAATTTTATTTTATTAATTATACTTTATTCACTTTGTATCCTCCCCATAAACCCCTCCCTCCTCCCCTCTGGATCCCACGCTCCCTTCCCCCTTCTTCACGCATGCTCTGCCCAAGTCCACTGATAAGGAAGGTCCTCCTCTCCAATTTTTATTCAGGTGTGTTTTTTTATTTTTCCCAAAGAGGATAAATAATATTATTATTGAATATACAAACATCTTTCTGTTGATAAATTAGAGCAGGATTGTAAGGAGTTCAAATATACTGTTTTATAGAGGTGATATTATTTTTATGGAGACAGGGTTTTCTTGTATAGCCCTGACTCTGCCTCTTTCCCAAGTGGTGGGGTTAAAGGCTTTAATTAATTATTTTATATTAGTTAGAGTTCCTATTGGTTTCTGTGAAATATGGGTTTTTCTAAGTATTATTTTTTTGTACCATTTATTTAGTGCTGATTAAATTACCTTTAGGTTTTTTTTTAATTTTACTAATTATACTTTATTCACTTTGTATCCCCCATAAGCCCCTCCCTACTCCCCTCTAGATCCCACTCTCCCTCCCCCTTCTTCATGCATGTCCCTCCCAAGTCCAGTGATAGGGGAGGTCTTCCTCTTCTTCCTTCAGATCTTAGTCTATCAGATCTCATCAGGAGTGGCTGCATAGTCATCCTTTGTGGCCTGGTAAGGCTGCTCCCCTTTCAGGGGGAGGTGATCAAAGAGCAGGCCAATCAGATTATGTCAGAGGCAGTCCCTCTTCCCATTACTATGTAACCCACTTGGACACTGAACTGCCATGGGCTACATCTGTACTTGGTTGGAGTATGAGTCTCTGGGAAGACCCCTATATTCAAATTTCTGGTTCTGTTGCCCTCTTTGTGGAATTCCTGTCCTCTCCAGATCTTACTATTTCTCACTTCTTACATAAGATTCCCTGCACTCTGCCCAACAGTTGGCCATAAGTCTCAGCATCTGCTTTGATAGTCTGCAGGGCAGCAAAGCCTTTCAGAGGCCCTCTGTGGTGGGTTTGTAGCTTGTTTCCTGTTTTCTTCTTCCTCTGATATCCTTCCTCTTTGCCTTTTGGGATGGGGATTGTGCATTTTAGTCAGGGCCCTCTCTCTTGATTAGTTTCTATAGATGTATCGATTTTAGTAGGTTTATGGAAGCTCCACATTAGAAACTTGTTAGCCTACTCAGAATATAGATGAATAATTCATTTTGTGTTATTCTCAGTTCCCTGCATTTTATTCTGCATGTGGACTCAAAACTAGGCTGTCACAGGATGTCCTCAGGTGTTCCTGAGTGTCCCCCATATCCTTGTTTGAGCTGATTAGAATATTTCTCTTAAGCTCGTCAAAAATCCTTCCTCTGTGGCAAGTGCCTTTTGTTAAAAGTTTGCAGGTAGCAGTTGCGTCTGTGATACCCTCTACAGCGGCATGTTTGCTAAGCTGTGTGCTTGCAACCTCATAAGGTCTGGGGAATAAAGTCATCTTTGCCAAGGAATCATTTTCCCCTCCTCCCCCTCCTTTATTTTTTTAGTTAAAGTTTGAAAATGGCTTGTGTCTCCTCGGTATACCTTAACAGCAAGCAATTATGTTTTACACGTGTTTAGTTTGCCTCCTGTCTTCTCACAGTAGGCTATCTTTTGTTTGTGGGAATATTTAAGAGTTTTTCTTAGAGACATTTAGGAGAAAGTTTTTGACTGGGGAGTTTTTAGGTTCTAAGCTTGAATTGTCTTGCTGGTAATATATCCCCCATGCCAAATTATGATAAAATAGTATACTAAGGATGTGGATACGTAAAATTAGTTGAGCACCATTTGTTGTTGATGATAAAATGGGTGTTGGGCAATGTAGTGTTTATTATTAATGTTATGATTATCACGATAGTATTATTTAACCCAATAATACGGTTAATAAAATAAAATAATTCTTGTGAGTTTAAGAGCAACAGGAGGGATACTGGTTGGTTTGTTTGATTTAGATAATTTTGTATCCAGCCAATTTGCTAAAGGTGTTTATTAGCTGTAGGAGTTCGCTGGTAGAATTTTGGGGGTCACTCATGTATACTATCATATTATCTGAGAATACTGATACTTTGACTTCTTCCTTTCCAATTTGTATCCCTTTGATCTTTTTCAGTTGTGTTATTGCTCTAGCTAAGACTTCCAGTACTATGTTGAAGAGATATGGAGAGAGTGGGCAGCCTTGACTTTTTCTTGATTTCAGTGGAATTGATTTAAGTTTCTCTCCATTTAGCTTGATGTTGACTATAGACTTACTGTTTACTGCTTTTACTATGTTTAGGTATGTGTCTTGTACCCTGATCTCTCCAAGATTCTAAACATGAATGGTTGTTGCATTTTGTCAAATGCTTTTTAGGTATCTAAGGAGATAATCAAGTATTTTTTCTTTTCTTTCTTTCTTTTTTTTTTTTTTTTTTTTTTAGTTTGTTAAATGGTGGATTACATTGATGCAGAGATTTATAGCTAAACTTTGGGCAGAGCACAGAGAGTCTTATAGAAGAAGGAGGATATAGAAGGACCTGGATGGGACAGGAGCTCCACATAAAGACCATCAAAGCCAACAAATCTGGGCCCAGGTGTTCCTGCAGAGACTGATGCATCAACGAAGGAACATGTATGGAAAGGAATTAGACCCCTGCCCAGATGTAGCCTACAGGCAACTGATTCTCAATATGAGATCCCTAGTAAGGGGAACAGGGGCTGTCTCTCACATGAACTCAGTTGCCTGCTCTTTGATCACTTCCTCTTGGCAGGGCTACCTTGCCAGACCACAGAGGAAGAAGATACAGGAAGTCCTATTGAGACTTGATAGACGAGGGTCAGATAGTAGGGGAGGAGGACTCCCCCTTTCAGTGAACTAGGGGAGGTATATGGGGAGGTTAGGAGAGAGGATGGACCTGGAGGAGATGAGAGAGGGGGCTACAACTGGGATATAAAGTGAATAAATTATAAAAATAAAAAATAAAATTATATATATATATATATATATACACACATAGAGAGAGAGCAAGAATACACTATTTTAATAAATCTGTAAGAAAGCAGACTCTACATATATGATTTCAACACTGAAGAAATATCATTTGTGCTTTAACATATTGGTATAATTTAAATGTTTTCTATTTAACTGAGTAACCTGTATTTACTCTCTCAAAGTTGACAGACATTTAGACAATTGAAAACCATATCCCAAAAGGTATTTTTATGGAGAGCATATGGTAACTACAATGTAGCTTAGTGAGAATATAGAGTATAGTCAACAAGATTTTTTTTTCAGAATTAAGTCAATAACAATCAATCATGTCAACACTCATTCTACAAACTCAAACCATATGAACATTAATAGCATTATAATTCATATTGGCAAGTTACCCTATAATTTAAAAAATTATAGGCAGAGCATTCATTGTATGTAAACGATGACCTGAAAATGAAGTTAGTGATATAATTTAGATCTAAATATTTGATAGCATGTCTAATTAAAGAGCTGTCTGAAATGTATAGATTTGTAGACATAGAAGTCTCTTTCCATTTCTAACTGCTCCCCATCCACTGCCCTTGAGTGAAGAAGCATAATGAACTTACAGAACCTTTTCTTCTTTAGGAGATGTTTATATCTAAATTGATTTGTTTTTCATGTACCGTGGAGTACTGAGAATACATCTCAGAATATGACATCCTTCACACATGGCAGCTATTTTATCAGCTCAGATGACTAGGGTCACGACGCATCTTGATCTGTGGCTGAGGACTCTTCTCCACAAATCAAGCCCCTTCAGTTCCATAAAAGCAACATGTAGCTCAAGTTCTCGCATCCTCTCCAGCTTTTATCTCCCAGCCAAGTCTCAACAGCACAGATATTCAAAGCCAGTGGTTGAATCTAGGTTTTTTTTTATCTAGGTTTTTTTATCTTTGACTTTGCTTTATTGCTTTCAAATGCATTGTGTAGATGACTGAGTTGTAGACAGGATTTCAAAAGTTTGTATATGAGTTTTGTGAAAAGGAAAATCTGAATGTCTGGGCATTCATCTACTGCTTATCCATTCTCTTTGGAAACCAGTAGGAAACTATCCAAGACGATTCTTACAATCATGCCAACATTTCCTATTCTCTGTTTGGTGAAAATAACATGTAGTTCTATTTCAGTATTTCGGTGTTTTTTATTTCAGTCATAGCCAGAAATGGACTCAATAAGTAGTTTTGGAAACTGATCAGGTAGATAAAGTACAATGTGGAATTCAAAGAAGCTTATGCTGTGAGTTATAAATGCCAGTGTACTCCATTTTATGGTCAAGGGAACACAATTTGGGTATTGCTACAATATTTCACAACTTAGTTTTGGTTTGGGAAAAATTGCATTGTAATTTTATGTGAATTTATTATTTCCTTGGTCCTGGCATTGGTAATATTTACATAGTCTTCCTAGCTGTTTTCTTAAAAATCAAGTCTAATGTTGCACAAATATGAGAGAAAATAAGAAAATTGTGAATAATTTGTTACTTTCTCTGAAATGATACATGATACCAGAAAGATCCTGGTGTGGTGTTTAAATATCTCTTATAAGGTTATTATCAAGATCAGTTGACATCTTTAAAGGCTTACCTGAGTCTAACATAAGGAAAATTATGTCTATTGTATCACATACTATCTTCATAGAAACTAAAGCTAATTGGAATTTCTTAATCTTGTTTCTTTTAGATTTTGCTGGTCACAAGCAATTCATAAAAACTCTTTTGAAATTTTTTATTTATTCTTTGTGGGTTTCACATAATGCACAGAGTCCCGCTCATCTTCCCCTCCCCTCATATCCACCCTTTGCCCTCACAACCTTCTTCCAAAACAAAACACAAAGTACAAACAAATCAAGCAGTCCTGATAAGACTTTATAAGCTAGGGTCAGATGGCAGGGGAGGAGGACTCCCCTTTTCAGTGGACTAGGGGAAGCAGAGAGGAGGGAGGAGGGAGGGAGGGTGAGAACAGGAGGAGATGGAGGAGGAGGCTATGGGCTATATTTAGGATATAAAATGAATAAATTGTAAAAAATATATAAATGAATAAGTGAATGAATGAATGAATGAATGAATGAATGAATGAATGAATGAACGAACATAGAACATCTAATCTCATTGAGCTGGGTGTGGTGGCACATGCCTGTAATCCCAGCACTTGGGGAGGCAGAGGCAGGTGGAGCTGGAGGCCAGCCTGATCTACAAATGAGCCAGCCAAGGTTATACAGAAAAACACTTTCTCAAAAACAAAAACAAACAAGGAAGAAAGAAAGAAAGAAAGAAAGAAAGAAAGAAAGAAAGAAAGAAAGAAAGAAAGAAAGAAAGAAAGGAAGGAAGGAAGGAAGGAAGGAAGGAAGGAAGGAAGGAAGGAAGGAAGGAAGGAAGGAAGGAAGGAAGGAAGAGAGGAAGGAAGGAAGAGAGGAAGAAAGGAAGGAAGCAAACATCTCATTGTGGAAGCTGTAGTATGTCACAGTGTACCCCACAGTATATCTCTCTGTCCATATATCTTCACTTCTAAATGTTCATTGCAATGAGTCGTTGGCATGGTTTAAGATCTCTGGCTTCTGTGACACCATCACAGAGGAGTCTTGACTCCTCTTGGTTATTCTGTTGTTGCCTTTTGTCATGGGGAACCTATACCTTTGGAACAGCAGGACTTGTTTTTTCAAACATCTCAACCATTTGTAGATAATATTGATTTGGGGATAGGCAAATTTAGAGCCCTAGGTCTGGTTATGGGCCTGGTTATCTGACCCAGTTATCCCACCAGCTCTCCCTTATCTGCACCTCCAGAGCAAGCTCTCTAGTACTGCTCTGGTTAGGCCACCCTATGCTGCTTTCAGCAGGAGGCAGGTCAACTCTCATGGTCTCATGCCTTTAGGCTGGCTCAACTTCTGCCAAGCAAAGGTTCAGAGCCCACTCCCTCAAGTGCTACAGCCTGTAAGGGGCTGGGGCAGCTTTCTTGCTCCCATACCCTTAGAACTGGCTTACCTGTACCTTTGCCATCAGAGCCAGGTCCACTATGTTGCCCAGGCAAGTGTACAGGGCTGAGTCTGTCAAGTGCTCACTGGGATAGCTTTCCTCCTCTCATGATCCCAGGGCCAGTTTTCCCAGCTTTACAGGTGGCAAGGGGGATAGGGTAAAGGGGAAAGCATTGCCCCCATATCCATGCCACCTCACATCAGATGAGTGGCAGGGAGATCTCTCCTGTGCTCCTATCTTAGAGGCTGGCTCACCTGTGACCCTAGGTCGGGGCCACCCCTACTGTGCTGCTCAGGGGAGGTACAGGGCCCATTCTCCTGAGTGTTGCTGCACATGAGAAAGCAGACAGCCCACCTACTCTCATATCCCCTGGCTCAGCTTTCCTGATTGCCTCGGGTAGCTGGGTCACCTCATGCCAGTGTAGCGGTAAGGCCAGCTCTTCTTCACTCATGCTCCTAGGGCCAGCTCACTCACACCACCACCACCAGGTCCAGCTCCTGGTGGTGACTGGGCAAGGGACAAGACTAGTTAGGCAAAGCTCCTAAACAACCATGTAGTCTCCAGCAGCCCAAACCAGGAAGGAACATCCTGGAGGAAGCCCTCAACTATTTATTATACCAAAGTTACACTGAAAGTCTATCACCAGCATCTGTCAACTCTAACCACTTCCTGATAAGATGTAATGCATATTCTGGTTAGTACATTGTTGTGTGTATTTCCCTATAGCTCAGCCTTGTGTGACTTTACCAAAGCTTAACTGATAATATTTATAGTATGCCCCTTAAATAAATAACACATAATCTAATAATCACAGAAGATCAGGCCAAGATAAACCTTGGGAACACAGACTTCCGAATAAGTACATACAGACAAATGCATTGTATAATCTACGCACAGAAACCTATTAGGCATCTAGAAAGGGATAGCTACTGTTAGTCTATAAAGGATACTGCTATAAGCGTTTATAAATATAATTTCATTTTCTTATTAGAACAGCTCTAAGAGCCAAAGCTACAACTATTCATGTTTTATTTAATACGATTTGGAGTAGCCAAGTATTGTACCCAAGATTTCAGAACTCATATGAGAAAGGATGGCATAAGAAAAACAGGATTTAAGCTTAGATGCCTATTTTCAGAACCCGTGTCATCTGCCTGTGTCAGAGTCATGACTATAACGAGGACTGTGCAAAATCAGAGTTTCAAAGACGGTGATTCAATCATGGTTTCTAGACATTCTAATCACCTCATCTCTTGCTTGCACTTACATACACTTTACATTCCTGACACTAATAACTAGATTGACACTTCAGGTGAAATGGATCTTCACATATCTACCACGGCAGACAGTGAATGGGATTCCAGGTACTATACATAAATAAATACAAAACGTTTACCAACTACATAACTATATTACTAAGATCTATTGTTTCTCATCACTAGTCAATTCAGGATCTACACAGCAATGAGCCAATAAAAACATGTCATGTTATTCACCAACAAAACTTGTATACTTTGTTCACAAGTCACACAAGGCTGAGCTATAGGGAAATACACACAACAATATACAGGAGGAAGAAATGGTCTTCCTCCTGCTTAGTCTAAACAACCACCTTTTCTTCATTGTACTTGGGAATATAAATACATTTTGTGCATCTGCTACCATGTGGTTTTCAAAGAAAGCAAATTATCCTCAGAGTTAAAAGGGGAACTATTTCAACTCATTTTTTTTTGTTCTATTTCTTGTTTTAACAAATAAAACAAAATCATTTTGTGTAAGCTAAGCTGCATTGAGTTAAAATGCTAAAAATTATTTGGGCACAAAACTAAAGGTTTGTTTTTTTTTTATCACATTAGGCATGGATTTCACATTCTCTGAAACCTTTTATGGGATGTGTTTTGTAGTCTTTCTTCACGCTTTTTTTTTCCTCAGAAATATTTTTATTATAAATGTTAGCCTGAGCAAAACAGAAAAGTAATGGTTCTTTATGTTTGTCATATGGACCTTTCCTCAGTTTTATATTTTAACATTTACACACTTAACTTATGGTAAGGAAATTTTTCTTCCACTGAATGCAGTGAACACTGTGAGCATGAGAAGTTAGGAAACTGTTTAGAGTCTCCTCCTGCCCAACTTCTCTTCAGTACTTTGGCCAGTGGTAATATAACTGCTAACTGCACAGATCTTTGCCTCTAAAACTACACAGAAGATAAACACTAACTTTAATCATAGATCACATACCATCACATGGGCCAGTCAAATCCGGATAGAGCAAAAGATCAACAGTTAAAAGTGCATGCTGTTCATGCAAAGGACCTGTCTTTGTATCTCAGCACCCATATCAGAAGACACACCTGCAGCTAACTCCAGCTCTCTGGCCTGTTCCAGAACAGGTCTCTGTTCCAGAAAAGCATCAGAACAGGTCCCTGTTCCAGAAAAGCATCAGAAATGACATAATAAGCAATGCTGAGGTTTTTTTACACCAAACTAAATTTTCACTAGATCCATTTTGAATTATCCTACTGTCTGAAATTGTATTCTGTCTCTCTCAGAACACCTAGCATCAAAACAGCTTTAATTTAAATATTACCATGTTTTTTTTTCTTTCATTTCTTTTTAGTTGTTATATGTGTCTTTGTTTTGAACAAGATCACTCTTTGTTTCCCAGGTTAACCTTTTGCTGGTTGCCTTCCTACTTCTACCTCCCACATGCCAAGACTGCAGCTGTACATCACCACACAGAGCTCCCTTTAGTTGTGTGCTTACCTTTTGAGGGTTTTTCAAGTGATAGAAATTTATATTCTTATATAGCTATACAATGTTTTTCTGAGTGTGTGTATAATGCATTACGTTTGTCCATTGTTGCTTGATAATCAAATTCGGTCGATTCCATTGCTTGGCTATTATGAATAGTACATCAATAAACAATGTGCTATGGCCTTTTTGGATTACTGACTTCATTCATTTTATATGTAATAGTGTTGGGTTTGCCAGGTCTTATGGTAAGATCTATGTTTATCTTTCCACAGTAGCTGTATTAAGTTGTCTTTGGACCCACAACACTCTAGGGATTCTCCACACTTTTGGCAAATAGGCATTCTTACAAATATGTGGTGACATTTCATAGTAATTTCAATTTTCATTTTCTTCACAAGTCTTGTTGAGCAGTTCATCAGATATCTGCGGGCCATTGGTGTGCCTTTGCCTTGAGAAGTAGCTATTTATGCCCTTCATTTGTTTGGGTAATTTGGGTTAGGAGGACTCTTTTATTGAGTTGGTTGGGTCCTGTAGCATTCATTTTTAAACTCTATTTTTTGGGGGATCCCATAAAGCCTCTCCCTTCTACCCCCATGACCCTAAGTAGAGAGAAGGTTAGTAGGGAAAGGGCACACAGACCCCTTTACTCCCACCAGTTGTTTAGGGCTGATGGGTTCTTTTATAGCTATACCAGTCTCTGAGAACAACAAATGCAAACAGCAATCTCCTCCAAGCCGCTTCGCCCTGAAGCATTTCTTTCTGTCTGCATGCTCCAAACAGCCAAACTGTCCATCTCTAGTCTCTCCAAATTGCCACTTCCCTCTACCACATGTGCCACACTGTCTTTTTCTGGGCTCTCATATTATATCCTTAGAGCCCTGGACCACATCCCTCTCCATGCTGCACAAGGCAGGTTGTTCTCATTTGTCAAAGGCCATACCCTGCACAAGACAATTATCAGCTACAGACAAACTAAAGCCCAACTAAAACCCTACACTTAGGATTAAAACAAAAACATATTTGTTTAACTTAATTGAGTTTACAAAAAATAAAAATAATAAAAAAAGAACTTCCATTACGGAGTTCCTCACATATTTATTATATAACTGCCGCTAGTGTATGGTTTTCAAAAATTCATCCTAAAATCTGGTTTGTTTCTTCATGTTATTTGCTGCTATTTTGCTATGAAAATTTGGTTTGATGCAATCCCAAATTGTCTAGTTGCTTTTCTGTGCCCTATATTTTGGTGTCTTATCTAAGAATTCTCTACCCAGTGAATATTTAAGACTTTAACACATTGTAAGTTGCTTTTCTTTTAATGTGGTGTGAGATGAAGTTCCAATCTTATTTCATACTTTGGCATGCAGAATTCTGTGCTCTCAATATCATTCATTAAGGAGACTTGGGTTTCTCCACGGTGTATTCTTGGCACCTTGTTCAAAAACCACTGATCAAAAATGCATAAGTTTACAGGGGAAAGGGCTCTTTATTATGCTTCATGAGTCAATGTGTCTGTTGTATAGAGTGGTGTTTTTCAAAAATTCCAGCATATTTTCAACAGTGGAGTGGAGATGTATTTTGATGTCAGAGGTGACTAAGGCAGGGCCAGCTCTAGGAAAACAGTCCAAAGCATGCAAGATCAACATTTTATAAGGCAACTACAATCTGCTTTCTAAAGTGACAAAACTTCTAAATTTTTTGTCATAGGCAAAAACAGTAACTTACTAAGACTTCAGAGAATGTACAAGGAAAACATTAATTTTTTTGAGAGAACTCTATGTATGCTTGATTGAATGTGTGCAATATTTATATGTATATATACATATATTTATACATATTTACATTAAGCTTCAGTTTCCTTATTCTGTAAATAAATACCCTGCGGTTGCAGATTTCTACAAAGCATAGAACCAAATACTTCATTAGAACTGTCATAAACAGTGAAGACAATAACAAACTGGTCTCAGATTAAATTATTTGGAATCTAGTTTTCTGTATGAATAAATGACATATATACATATATAATTTATCTGAATGTATATGTTTATACACTATCAAACACAGGTATGTGTGTTAGCGAAGGAGACCCGTAATATTTTGCTGTTTATTTTCAAAATATTTTGTTTTCACTATTAAATATGTATGGATATATGCACTTGAGTGCAGTTGCCAATGGAAACCAGAGTTGCTGGATCCCTGAGAGATATAATTCCAGATGGTTGTGAGCTGTCTGACCTTGTTCCTGGGTATCAAACTGGGGTCCTCTTTGAGAGTAGCAAGTGCTCTTTTAAAATAATTTTATTATTTAATTATTTTTATTTTATTAATTACAGTTTATTCACTTTGTATCCCCCCTGTTCCTCCCTCCCTCCTCCCCTCCCAATCCCACCCTCCCTCTTTCTCACCCATGTCCTTTTCCCAGTCCACTGATGAGGGAGGTTCTCCTCTGCTTCCCTCTGACCCTAGTTTATCAGGTCTCATCAGGAGTGGCTGCGTTGTCTTCCTCTGTGGTCTGGTGAGGCTGCTCCCCTCTCAGGGGGAGGTAATCAAAGAGCAGGCCAATCAGTTCATGTCAGAGACATAAGTGCTCTTAATTACTAACCTCTCCCCTCCGCCTTTATTTTTCTTGTTCTGCAATGAGTGTACACTGACTGACAATAACCACACATCACTGGCTATTTTCTTAGCTACATGTTCTTTGTGGAAAAGAAAATTTAAGTTCATGGTCAGTTCTCCTTTCTAAATAGGAATGTTGAAAATAATCAATAGGCAAATGCAAATGTCAAACTATGATGAGCACATGCACACTGGGGTGTTTATGCTTTAATGGCTGGGGGGGGGGTTAGGCTATATAACAAGCTGTGTTCTTACAAAGGAAAGTTCCACTGCAAAGCAGTCTCCCTCATAGGTATTAATTAATTCAAAATGGTGGGTTCAAATACCAATTTCAATGAACATACATTTAAGCCCCTTCAGAACAGAATCTCCAGTACTTGCTTTTGTTTTAACCTTCATTTCCACTATCTAAGATTTTTTTTATGTATTACAGAAAATGCCCGTTTAATGAATGTGTTTTGTCTCTTCCATTAAAACATACTGTATAGTTCTCTTTATCAGGAGCAAACAGCTGTACCTAACCACTTTGATGTCCAAATACTAAAACTGATAACCATATTTTATCACAAAGTTATCACCAAATCCTTTTAACTTCAAATATGATTTGGTAAAATGAAAATTAGTGCTATACAAGCTGCCTTGTGCAAAGTGGGCATTACAGGAGGGAGATGAGAGGCTGTCATCTTGGGGTTGAGAAGTCAGTACGTGAGTGTACACACAAGTGTAATTCTTTCAGCCGAACATTTAAGATCTGTGCATTTGACTCATGATGTGCATGGCCAACAACAACAACATGGTGTCAGCCAGACAAAATGCATGTTTAAGCCATATCTTGAATCATATACTTTAATTAAAAGAATATGCTGTAGAAGTCATTTGACTAATCAAACATGCCTTATTTCTTTTTCTTTTCCTTTTTTAATATATATATATATTTATTTATTTATTTATTTATTTATTTATTTATTTATATGAGTGCTGTCTTCCTGCACATCTGCATGGCAGAAAAGGGCATCAGATCACAGTAGGTGGTTTTGAACAATGATGTGGTAACTGGGAATTGAACTCAGGACCACTGGAAGAACAGCCAGTGTTCTTAAGCACTGAGCTGTTTCTCTAGCCCAGCAGATTTCTGATATAGGAATCAGGGACATTCTTATTTGGTGCTGAAGACTGAACTTTATCCTGCCTGAATATCCAAGTAATATACACTGCACAGAATGGTCAGTGAGTCTTCTCCAAACTTTATCTACTTAATGTGAGTTTTCATTAAATGATAATTTATGAGATATTGTTATAAATAATAAAATCATTACTAATAAGAACTATACATACCAGTCCTTCCAAACCTCTTTGACCTTTGCCAGGTCATGCCTTCCCTCAATGAAAAGGAATGGTTTTCATGAGATTGTTGTGCTGTGGTTAGGAAGGAAGGGAATGGGCTTGGTTGATACAAAGACTGACTCTGAATCTTTTTGTTAGCTTTAATGTGCAGTCCCTTTTATTCTTCCTTCCTCTCTTCCCTTTCCCCCCCCCTTTTTTTGTTTCTCAGGGTCACTTACCCTATTTTTACTTTTTCTTCATTTGTTGGTTATTCAGTGTATTTGAGATCCACAGAGGAATATGTCAGAAGAGTTTGAGAAAGAGCTCCAGGTTTGTGGGACAGCAGCTGGCATACAGTGTCTATCACTACTGATGCCTCGGGCCCAAGCCACCTTCAGCATCTTTCACTGTTGCATGTAGATTAGGAAATGATTTATTTGTTCAGCATACAAATGAGTCCGATAACACCAGCAGCAAAGAAAGTGATCAGATCTTAGTTCACTTGTAAGGAATTAAGAAGAAAAATTTTAATAAATAAATCTGGATTATTTTTATAATGAATGCAATCTTCTTAAACTAATAACCAAAGAAGAGCTATGATTGTTACATGTCTAAAACTCCCAAATGGCAAAATATAATTAAAGTTCAAACTGTTGAACAAATAAACCTGTTAAATACATAATATTATCGGGCAAAATAGCTATGTGTTTATCACTCTGCCACTGTAATTACATTCACTGAAACTCTTCATGCATATATTCATATCTTCCTAGCATTATAGAGGCTACAACATAAATTGCAGAGAAACGAGCATGGTTTTGTTGAGAAAGAGTGTGCTAAAAGTGCTTGTTATTAAAAAGCAAAAGTCTTGGGTTTAATATAATTACTAATTGCTTGCTAACTCTTCTAACTATGTGTATACAGATCTCAAAAGAGTGATCATTGTGTACTACTATGTGGTACAGGGGGAAAAAATCCATGACACTATCTCTGCTGGTCTCTTGGAGAATAAGAGAAAGAAACTCTTCATTCGAGCTGGCAAAAGAATATACCAGAAAGTAAATGAACCTAGAGTGCCATTCCTGTGTAAATAAAAGTGAAATATTTTTAAGAATTTTCAACTAATTGCTAAAGATCTGAGTAACTGGTAATGGGATCAATGTGGGTTCAAGGAGGTCAGTTGGTTATTAAGAGTCAGGAGAGGTCAGGAAATTAATTCCCATCGGCTGAAACTGTAACCAAAACACAAGCTAGAAGCAACTTTGAAATGATTTCTGAAGTCTTGACAAAATTAATGCCAAGGATTACATGGAAAATGGAGAAGGAAAACATACAGGATTAAATGTATTACTTGAATAGCAAATGAAGAGGATGGGTGCATAGGGCAGGGAAGCGAGAAAACCCAGCACTTACTAGTGAAATAGAGTTCCTGGAAAGATGCTGTGTCTGCAGGGATTGATGGATTAGAGCTGCAGTACTGTGGAGAGATTGGAATGTTGCAGGCCCAGTGGCTGATTACCTTAATCTTAGAACAGTTCTAGCCCTCTGGACCAGCCATTTCTTGTCCACCTCTTTGTCAGAAGTAACATAGATTAAAAAAAAAAAAAAAAAAAAAAAAGAACCTTTTTGGAACCTATTGGCTAGGGAGACTGCTAGACTGCTAGCTTCTACCAACTAAGAAACTAACAATGTTATCAGATAGCATCTTGGGCCTACAATAGCTTCCCCAGCCTGGCTGTAACCACCTTTGTATATACCCACCAATGAATTTTAAACTTGTCTTGACTAATGGCTTTCTTTGTCCTATAAAACTTCATGAAACCACTTCTACATTGGAACATTTGAGAAACCTAAATCTGTTTTCTGGAGCCACGGTCACTCAAAATAGTTCCAGTATAAACTATTTTTCATTCCCTTTCAGATGACAGCAATGGTTTTTACACTATGAAATAAAATAATGCTAATATCATTAAGTAATATAGACTTCGAGATCAGAAAAACTTAATAATAGGTGACATCTTCATAAATAACAAGGGCAACAATTAATATATTTTCTCTTGAAAACCTCCTGCTATAATTGTTTTTATTTTGACAGTTATTAATTTCCATACATTAGTTTTTATCATTAAACCATCTAAGATATATGAGGATGTTGGAAACAAACATAATAGCTACAGGGATATGAACACTGAGAGATTTCATCCTGAGCCATTTTTATGTTGCCATTTGAGGAAGTGCAGTTTATATTACAATTTATTTTGAAATTACTTACAGTAGTTATAATATTTTTTCAAACGAAAATGATGTGTCCTTCCTCCTGATAAGCTTTTAAAATTCTGTCCTTTAAAAAATACATACCACAAATGTTGCTTCTGTACTTACTCTTCTGCCTTTAAAATGTTATCAAATTTTCTTAGCTTTATTGCTCCCATGCTCCTGAGCATACCTTACTGATCATTACTTAGGAAGATGGAGTTCAATGACATACTTAAGGGTTGCCAAAATACAAACAAGGAGGTAATTACAGAGTCAGCAGTTTGCATTAGTGATTGTCTATCTTGACTGTCAACTTGGCGGAATTATGACTCATCTGGGGGAAACAATTCCGGGTATGCTGTGAAGCGTGTGTTCGTCGAGGTGTAAATGAGGGGGGAAGTGTCACCCTAAATGTGGCTGACACCCACACCACTTGCGCTGGTATCCTGAACTGAATATGAAGGAGGAAGCCAGTGGAGCACAGGCCTGTCCCACTCTGCTGTCTGGATGAGAATGCAATGTGACTAGCTGCCTAGCAGTTCTCCACCATATCATTCACACCATGGTGGACTGCATCCTAAGAGTCTGAGGTGAAATAATCCCCCCTCCTTAAGCTGTTAACAGGTTTTCACAGTAAAGATACAGTAACTAACTCTATTATAATCCCCAACAGAAGTTTTCTTCCGGTGATTTCTGTGGACAGTAGTGCAGTGTGGAGGGGATAACAGAAAGTGTGTCTCCACAATAATTCTTCAGACTAGTTTTTCAGCTGCTGCAACTCTTCATCTCACAAGTGTACAGAGGAAACCTCTGTCTGGGTACATTTAACCTCAGGAAAATATCCCAGAAAAGCTGACTGATAGGTAGAAAGGCAAGGCTAGTACTAGCCAGGATTCCATTCAGTGCTTCAACGAACAGAACTGAGAGAACTCTGCTGGCTTTGTGACATCCTCATGGAATGTGCAGGTCACACATACAAGCCATATATATTCAGTGCCTACTGACCATAAGGAGCTGTTGCTGTGACAGCCTTTCTGAAAGGTCCTCACCCAGTGAATATGTGAGATATCTCCTTGAGACTCAAAACTCTCATCCCAAAGTCACTCCTTGACACTGTTCAGCAATGTAGTATCAGGACTAAAGTAGTTAGTGCTTACTTGGAGGTATTTACTGAAAACTCATGCAACGATGGGGAGGTGATGAGGTAGGCAAATGAAACAGACTCTTATAGAGTGAAGCATGGGCCTTGCATGTCCCCCTTATCATAGAAATATTAATAAAATAAAAAAACCAGAATCCTTCAGCTTTTGCTGTATTTTAGACTCTGAACATTTTATTTTCTTACCGTTAACTTACCTTGAAATGCAATTAACATCAGTCCCTAGCAGGCCGTTATATCCAATATTAACCTCACATTAATTATTTGACTAAGAGGAATTACCACTCATCTGAATATAAATAAGAAATATCTGAATTACTTTATCCTATAATCTTTCATTTTCTAATTGAAATTAATTAAATTAAACCCATGTCCTTTTGTTTCTCAACACAGTCAAAACAACGGGCTTGAGAAAGAGAAAAAAAAATCCCCCTCCATTGACTTGCTTATTTCCAAGGGCTTAATGTGAAATACTGCACGGGTGATATTCCAGGCACAAGGCAGTTAGCTATCTGGAGGCTGTGCCAGATAAATCTTGCAAATAATTGTATAAATAATATTATTAATGCCCTGGGTCCCTCTTGCACTAGATTTATGTAGCAAAAATGTGATATAGGAAACAGATAGTAACCTTAATATATGTAAATATCTAAATTGCGTAGTTCAGGCACAGAAATGTAACTTAGTGCTTATTATCTTAAATTTATATTTCATGCATTTCTATTGCACAAGTTCATATATTTCTTGGTTTCTGCATTTCCACACTTCGAACCAAACCCTACCTTTGAAATATTGAACAAAATATCAAGTAGGCATTAATCCGTGAAAATAAAGCATTGTGCTTGTCCATACTCAACCACCTGAAAAGCAGAGTCCCTTTTCATAATGAGGTGTGTGCTGGCTGTGTGATGGAGTGGTTTTCAATTGGTGTTGACAAGCTTATTCTGAGTCTGCCTTCTCTCAATTGCATGCTGTTTGTGTCCTTGCTTGCTGTGGACACCACCACCGTGAGCTTGGGTGGAATTCTTGAAATTTTATCTTGTTTGATATTAGTGACCTGAGCTGCAGAAAGTGTTCCTTAAGCTTGCTGAGGAGGGTGATTGTTGATTTCTTTGGTTGGTGCACTCTATTTTCTCACTTAATAGGAAGGAATGAGGGACGAGGCATCTTTGTTTAGCTCTACAATGGATGATTTTCCAGCCCCTTTCACGCATTCTCTTTGTAGAG
This sequence comes from Psammomys obesus, assembly GCF_907164565.1. NCBI lineage: Eukaryota > Metazoa > Chordata > Mammalia > Rodentia > Muridae > Psammomys > Psammomys obesus. The sequence continues at coordinate 2,875,056 of NW_026592586.1, forward strand.
ACAGTCCTGGAAATCATTTCTTGCTCTATTTATGACTCCTGGTGCATTGTCAGGGCTTTTTATTCAATGCAGCTTTCAAGTTAAAATGTGTGCCCTCACTCCTCATTTTCTTAAAGCAAATATAACAACTTCCATCTTTGGTCACTGAAGCAATTTCTTCTTTGTGTAGACAATCATCCAAGGATCTGGTTCATCATCATTGTGGTAAGGGTTTGACTAATTGAAATCATAGAAATGTCCTCTTTGTGTGGAATGAACAGTCTGCGTACCGATTCTGAGACCCAATAGTTCTCGTTTACCCAGTTTGCCATTTCTCTCTCAGTTTCTAAGGAAGTGATGATCTGTTTCACTGTTTTTTCACACCTGGAAATTACAGAGGTGATTGTGCTTAATGTCACTCTTCCCTCAAAGAAGTTTATTAAAAGAGTGTTTCTTTACGTATGGAGAAAAATTAATAAGTGACATTTTTTAGCAAGAAGTTTCTGTGAATATCAATTTCCATATTGCTTTGGATTCTATCATATAAGTCTTCAATTTCCTCTGTTTTTCCTTAACCTCATTTTCCTGTCTTGTATATCTGTCTTGATTGTCTTTAGGAAACGCAAATTCAGTCAGTCAGCAAATAATGTGAGAAGGCCCTCTTACCCAGAAATGTTACTTACATGTGTCGCATTGGGGTTACTCCTCCGACTGTGTCCACAACAAATGAGTTCCTCGTTACCCAAGACTAAACACATGAAACAAGGAACCAAATAAAGAGGGCAGCCCTCCCATGATGAAATTAGATCACTTTTGTTTTCCCTTTGGTACAGTGGAAGTTTTGATTATGTTGTGTAAATACGTTTTTGTTGTCATCTCAAGTGTGCGGTGCAGGAATGCTTTTAGTTTATTCACAGCTGATAACCTCTTGAGTGGATCTGTGATTTTTGTCAGCTGAAAACTCCTTTATGAGAGAGGTTGAGGTGGGCAGCATGGTTTTGCCAGCTAAAACAAACAAATAAACAAACAACAACAGTAAAGAACTGGTGCAAACCCTGAGAAAGGATAAGTAGAGGAATGAGAGAGAGAGAGAGAGACAGAGACAGAGACAGAGACAGAGACAGAGATATCTTCACCTTGAGATGTTCCTTGAAAGAAATGCTTTGGAGAATGCTCCAAGGAGGCTGCTGCTGATTTGGCCCATTGCTGCTGTTTGCTGTTTGCTGGACTGTTGGAATCCTGATAATGAAGAATGGAATAACCCCAAGGATCTAAGTCTCAAAAAGTTTATATCCCCTGTCCTTAATAACCTTTTTTTTTTCCTCTCCTGCATAGGGTTGTGGGTTTGCAGGGAGGTAGAGGCATTTATGAACCCCAAATGAAGTAGGTTTAAAAAAAAATCAAAGCTTACACTTTGTCCCCACTGCTCATTTCTGCTTTATTGCTGTTTATTGAGTCCTGTGTGGATTAATTGGGGTTGTGTAGAAGGCTGTGCAGACTTGTTAGAATCCAAGGTAGTATGTTTATCACAGGCTCCTCAGCACCTGTCAAGATTGTCCGTCCATGTCCATGTTCCTGTGTGAACCTCTGATCCAGAAATTGTGTCAATTACCAAGACCCAAGGTAAACCTAGTAGAATAGAAGGCAGGTTGCAGGTCAGAAAAGGAAAATGTCAACAAAGTACCACCCACATACCCATGTGCCCACATTCTCAATGTGGATTTTAACTGTCTGTGTATTTAGATGGTGAAAAATTGACTTGCTGCAGGGACCAGAGACAATTGACCTGCTGTGGGTCACTGTCATAGAGAACGAGCCCGCAAATACTAAAAAGTGAAAATACTGAGCACATAGCAAAGGTCATTTCGGAGGACATGGCTTTATCATTAGGATAACCTCCTTTCCACCCTGGGTATCTCTGCCTAGACACCTTTCAGGGCACCATATCTTCATGTACCTTTATACTTTGATGAGATCTTTGGAGCGCAGTGTCTATGGAAGCAAAGGTAGAAGCTGCATATTTTCTATCATATGTAGCAAAAGCTGATGAAACTACATCATCTGAATTAAACAGTCAAGGCCACAGAACATGCAGGAAGTAACACTGAGAGAGCCAGGCTGCATCATGGCACTGAGATGCCTCCTGTGACCTTCCCATAACACTGGTGAAAGGGCATGAAATATTACAAAAATATGTTGAGCCTTTTGTCTACCTTGTACCAAACCATGGATGATAAACAGATGAATGAACCACATGAAAATGAAGGAGAACCATGGTGTTGCATCAATTAATGAGAACAATGTAAGCTTCCAGAAGAAAGTTTCTTGATAAGAACACTAAGTGTCCTGCGATTCCGGGCATGAACTTGGCAAGAAATCAGAGGTCACATTTTAACAAAGATCACTACATGAGGCATTATATCTATTATGTACCCCTGTCATGTCTTATAAGCATGGTGGAGCTGCACATGGTTCAGAGCCAGAAAGACTTACACATATGGCCATACCACACAAATCACCAACTTTTCATACTGGTCAATGGGAGAAGAAACTGGGTATACTGATTTCAGAGAGAATAGAACAGTGCCCCCAAAATAAGAAGTCTGTGCAGAAATAACAAATAACAGCTGTTGTCACTTAGGTGTGTCATGACATAGGTGGCTAGTTAAAAAACCACAACTAAAATGTATGAGCCAGGCTTGGTGGCACATACCTATAATCCCAACACTTGGGAGAATGGAACAGAAGGATTGCTGATATAATGAAACCCATTTGGGTTATATAGAAAATGGAAGACCAACCTGAAAGACAGAGTAAAACACTTCCTCAACACAACAAAAGAGAAAAGGACTAATGACTTTGTTTATATCTGGCTGCAAAAGACAAAAGAGTATACACTAAGCTATACTAAGCCCTTTTATGGTGATTTAATTCTGTGTATTTAGATACAATATCCATTCTATCAATCCCCAGACACTTGGTAGAAAATTAAACAATAACCAATTTTACCTTCCCCTCCGTGTGTGTGTGTGTGTGTGTGTGTGTGTGTGTGTGCTTGTCTGTCTGTCTTAGTCACTGCTCTATGGCTGTGAAACAACACCATAACCATGGGAACTCTTATTTAATTGGGGTTTGCTTGCATTTTCAGAGGCTTAATCCATTGTCATCATGGCAGAGAGCATGGCAACATGCAGGCAGATGCTGTGTTGGAGAAGTAGCTGAAAGTTCTACATCTGATCTAAGAGCATCAGGAGGAGACTCTAGACATGGAAACCTCAAAGCCCATCACCACATAGTGACACACTTTCTCTAAAAGGCCACGCCTTCTAATCCTTTGAAATAGCGCCACTCTTTGGTAACTAAGTATTCAAATCTATGAGCATATGGGGGCTATTCTATTTCTAACCATCACATTCTACTCCCTGGCCCCCTTAGGCTTGTAGCAAAGTGGTGTTAGTCCAACTTCAGAAATCCTCATTATCTATCAGGGTCTCAATACTGTTTAAAAGTCCAAAGGTCTATGTCTCTACTGAAATTCCTTACAATCTCTTAACTGCAATCCCCTGTAAAATCAAAATAAAAACCAAAGTACACCCAACATCCACTGGCAGAGAATATACATTACCATTCCAAAAGGGAGAAAAGGAGTGTGGTGATTAAATACTGGACTGAAGCAAGATAGAAAACCAGCTGAGCAAACTCTAAATCCCCGTATCTGGTATCAAAGCACTCTCCAAATATCCCACTCCTTTCAGCTTTGTTGATGGCAACACACCTCTCTCTATTGACCTAGTTCCACACCCAGTCTGAAGCTCTCTTGGCAGGTATTTCACAACTCTGATATCTCCAACATCCTGAGGTCTCCAAACAATCCAGGCTACACTTTCACAGCTTCACTCAATAGCTACTCTGGGCCTCCATTGCAGAGGTGCTCATAAGGGCCTGCCTGGCCTCAGTGACTTTCCTTAGCTACGGAAGGTGATTCCAAACTTCTTATATTCCTGACTCTAAAGCCTGACCCATGTGGCTGAAGCTGCTAAGGTCTGCCCCTTAACAGGGCTGGAACATGGCCACCTTGTTGAATTATTTCTGCCTCAGCTATCTGTTCTTGATAATCTCCTTAACTGCTTAAGCTTTTCTTTAATTCCTGTTTACACAACTTGGAAGCTTAGCTGTGTGTGGTCTTGCACCAAGGTTTCCTTTCCTTTTATTCCAGTTGGCATCAGGCTTTTAAAAAACATTTCATCTCCTTGAGTATCAGACTTAGTTACGTTCTACTTCCTCATGCTATTTTTCTCCTCAAACTGTACATTAAATTTTTTTTTCCTTGCTCATCTTGCTCCATTTCATTGTAGATCTACATAAAAGTCGCCACTAATAACCACATGATGGAGTCAATACTAGGCTGTCTTGAAATCTCCTGTGCCATTACCATTAATCCAAAAATGTTCAATTTACCACTGGTGGATTTTTTTTTTAAAGGGGTATAAACAGCAGCCACATTCTTTGTCTAAATACCACAAGAAACACCTCTACTCTATTTTCTAATATTCTTCTCCCCTCAAATCTGTCCACTGGTGCTTCCATATTTCACATCACCTGAGCACCACTGTCTTTCATGTTCCTACGAGTATGCTCCTTCCCTGTTTTAAAGTGTTGAAATGCTTTCCTAATCCACAGTCCTGAAGTGCACATTCTGCCAACATGCTCAGGGTAGTACCCGTCATAGAAATAACTTGTTCCCTGGTACCAAATTCTGTCTTTGTCAGTGTTGTACTATTTTATAGAGACAGCATAAAAATTCTTTTTTAACTTAAATTATTTTAATTTATTCAGTTTACATCCCTATTGTAGCCTCCTTCCTCTGGTTCACCTTCCCTTCCTCTTCTCCTTCCCCCTCCCCTAGTCCTCAGAAAGGGGATCCTTCCTCCCCTGCCAACAGACTCCAGACTATCAAGTCTCATCAGGACTGCATGAATGTTCTTCCTCTGTGGCCTGGCAAGGCCACTCTGCCAGTGGGAAGTGATCAAATAGTAGGCAACTCTTATAAAGGAAAGCATTTAATTGGGGTTTTCTTACAGTTTTAGAAATTTAGTACATTGTCACTGTGGTCGGAAATATGACATCATGCAAGCAGACACAGTGCTGGAGAACTAACTGAGAGTTCTACATCTGATGGGTAAGCAGAAGGAAGAGACTCTGGGCTTGCCATGAGTGCTTTGAAACCACAAAGCCCATCCCCAGTGACATACTTCCTCCAATAATTTAATATATCCTAATTCTTTCAAATATGGCTACTCCCTGGCGATCAAGTATTCAAATCTGTGAGTCTATGGACGCCTGCCATCATTCAAACTACCACAGTGTCATCTGCTTTTTATTTTTATTTTTAAAATTTTGTACTAGTCAGACTTGAACCCAGAGTCTTGCACAGGCTAGATAATCATGCTACCAGTGAGCTACATGCTACCCATGTGTCTGTTTTAGAAATGGTAAATTTATTAATTCTCTGAAGATTACCTCTCCTTGGTGTAAAACACTGGAGACAGAGTAATAGAATGTAGACTGTAGACATGGACAAGTTCGCATGACTACAAACAAACAATGGGTTTCTTCCTGTGCAGATATTGCCTGTGCTTCCCTGAAGTCAGCTTCCTGTTACACTCTGTTGCATGCTCCATTTGTTCTTCTACCACGACAGGGTTTCAACCCCTTTGTCCACCACTGAGCACATCCAGCTCCTCATGCTGTCTTCATTAACAGATGCCATGTCTGCTTTCCAACCTTTTCAGCTGTATCTGTCTTAGCGACTTTTCGGTGCATTTGACACCTCCTTTGGCCCCTCTACAGAGTGAATTTTCTGTCTTATTAGTTGCCTTATATGGCTGTATTCATTTCTAGTACTTACTGTGTCTTTCTGGCTACTCCCGGATGCCTCAGCATCCACAATTGACACTATTCATTCACAGAGCCTCCTCTCTTTCTCCCTCCCCTTGATCCCACACTGCAGAGGATCACCCCATCGCCCAACTTTGTGTACTTCTCCCACTTCTTCATCCTTATATAAACAACTCATATGTCTGTAACTGATAATGACATCAACAAAGTGAGATTCTACTCTGCTGAAATATATTCTGACCTTCCTGTGGGTTTTTTCCCCCATCATTTTTCAGTTCTCAGCTTGGTCATAACTGTAGGGATTTTTCTGACCTTTGAAAACCCAAGTCACTTTCTATAAACTTGCTCCATTAGAGCACTTTTAAGCTATTTTCTTTTACCTACATGGAAAGGACTATTCTATTCTTCGTCCTCACTTTGATATTGATACTTTGTATTTTAAAAACGTTTAGGAAAGGCAGGTTAAAAATGACTAAGTACTGTCCCCCAGGGGTAGGACAGCTTCCCATAGGAGCAGCATATTTACATCATTTATTTAAAAAAGACAGTAAATGCTGGCAGGAACCATTTTGTCTAATACTGAATAAGCTTAAAGAAGAAAACCATGTTGTTCTGTGTTTTCAGTTACTATCACAGTGCCTGGAATTTCCTAAGTAATAATTGCTAAGTGTATAAACACTCACCATTTACATGTTTTAGAACTTCACTTTGCTCTGTGATAGTTCTTGGGCCACATATGGCCATGGAGTGCTTGAGCTATGTCACATGTAACACACACACACTGAGATTTACACTTAGGAAAAAAAAAACACTCCACAAAATAACTTATTAATGATTTTACACAGCTTGCAGTTTTGAATGATGTTGAATAGCTGTTTCCTCCGAAGTAAAACATTCCCTCTTGGAAGGAAGAGGGAAGCTTATGGTGATCTTGAAATTCCTAAGAAACTTTTAAGACTCAAGGAGCTAAAGAAACTAAGATTCTGGAGGCCTGTTCTTAAGATGCATAAGCAGTGAACTATTTCTGAGTTTGAGGAGACTGTTCAGATTATTCAACTGCCTGTAGGTTGCACAGGGAATTCTAGGGATGTACCCCTTTGAGTCTTTGACCATGCTGGGTGGGCTTACCAATGAACACAACTACTTAATAATGCCCCTATAAAGTAAGGTCTCACTCATGCTTTGGGGGAAAAAATAGTAAACTCATTAGTTCACCAATCTAGACTTGAATGAAATCATTTCTATGGTGTATTGTTGCCCTCCTTATTTGGGGTGGGTAGAAATAGATACTCCATGAAAAGTAAAACAAAATAACATTTTAGATTTGGTATTAGATTAAAATATATACTAATATTAATGTCATATATTTTGTCTAGGTATAGGGTAATTTGAATTTGAGGCTAGCACATGGTGTCTATTGGATACCACTACTCTCGACTTTCTTCTAGATAACTGCTCTAAGAATTCAGAGAACATCTCAAGCTGCCAGGTAGGCCCACCACCAAAAGTAAACTCAGCCGACCTGAATGTATCATATTTCTCAATGACTCACATACCTTCCTTAGATGTTGCCTATGATGTTAAGGTCACAGTTTACCCAGTCTTCTAAAGCAAAACACTGGGGCATTATTTTTCATTGTGACTTCAAAAAAGGATACATCCCAGTTTGATTTTTTTTCTTGCTTTACCTATCAAAGTGCTTTGAATGCACCTACCATTGTTTAAGCCTCAGTTCCCACCACAGAGACAGGAGACTTTCACATGCTAACATACATAGATAGCCATTCATTATATTCAGGTCATAACATACCTTTCTAATATCTCTTCTCTGTTTTGGGTCACTAACTCATGTACCCTATACAAAGAAAAATAACTAGCTTTTACAGAATAAATTCCAAAAGTATATCTTTATAATGCCCTATCTGTCTCATTATATATATAAAGAATATAAAGCAAAAGTATTGAGTAATTTTTCCAGTGTTTCCTGCCACTCAGTGATGGAGTTTGTTTTAACCTAAAACATCTAATAATAAGTCTAGCTCTTAACCAGCGATCTCTACTCACTTCCACAAAGGTGGCAAAATTTCTATTCTGTAAACACATCAAGATTTCTCTTACCTTGGGATCTTTACAAATGCTTTTATTTTCTCTTTGCCCCTCAACATCTACTACTTCAGCACCCCATCTATGATATCAACTGTTTTATATCCCTGCAAACATCTTCTTAAAGAAAGTTGTGTATAACTATATGAGTCCTTACCAGTACTGCTGAGTAGTTTTTTTTTTCTGTTTATTTTTTCTCCAGCATTTAAAATAACAAAAACATTATATGCCTTACCCACTTGGAAAAGGAAGCACTGGATCTCCAACACCATGGACAGTGTTTGATACACAGCTCCCATTTATTGTCCATAGGATTTTTGTTGGATAGGGAAATAGGACCTCCGAGCAGGGAAACCTTTAGCTAAGGGGTCATGAGACTGCAGCATGAGTTGACATTGCTGTAACTCTTGAGATTTCTCATTCTAATTTGGGAAACACTGGGCTAAGAAGGAATGAAGAAGGTCAGGGAAATAGATCAGTGGGTAAAATGGCTTCTTGTGTAAAGTTGAAGTTCCGAGTTTGATCACCAGAATCAATGTGGTCCCAGTTTCTATTAGTTTTCTTCCAGCCTCCTCACAAACACCATGGAACATACCTTAACTCCTACAAACATACAAAGTAAGTAAATAAAATGTGATGTTTTTTAAAATAGTGAAATGAGCTTTGGGCTGGTTATCCCAAGTTGTCTAATATTCATGGGATCATTTTTTAATATTACATATATGGTTTTTGTCTTTCTCTCTGCATGTGTGTTTGTGTTCATGTGTATGACACTGCATGTGCAGGGGTCAGAGAATAAATTGCAGTATGGATTTCACCATCCAGGTTGGCATTAGTTACCTGTTTTTGTTGCTGTAACAAAATGCCATAATGAACTAAAAATATGAAAGAAAGAGTTCATTTTGCCTTATGGTACTTGAAGAAAATGTCCATCATGACATGGAGGTAGGGCAGCAAGTAGAAGGCATAGTCGCAGAAGAAGGAAGCCAAGAGATCACAGGTTCTGCAAAGAAACAGAGACAGCAAACTAGAAATGGAGCAAGGCTATGAACACTTGAAGACTACCCCTAGTGATACATTTCTTTCATCAAAGCCATACCAACTTCTCAACCAATACCACTAGTTGGGGACAAAACATTGTAATACTTGAACCTCTGGGAACAATTCTCATTGAAACCACTATATTATTCTATTTCATAGCTTGCGTGGGTACATGCCCACATTATAATATTAATGTGTTTACTTAAACTTTAAAAGTCCCCATACTCTTATGCAGTCTGCACATATTTTTAGGTCCAATGTCTCCTCTAAGATTCAAGGCAATCTCTTAACAGTCTCTCACATTGATCCACAGTAAAGGTCAATAAGCAACTGATCATTTTGTCCTTCCAACTTAAAAATGGTAAGAAATTTACATTTCCATTCCAAACAGAAGGAATGGGAACATAGTGAGGAAATACTGGATCAAAGCATAACTGAAGCCCAACAGAACAAACACCAGATCTTATAACTTCATATATGGTATCTGGGACATTAAGTTCAAAGGGCTTAGATGGTTCTGCCCCACCAACTTTCCTGTCTGCAACATATGTCTCTCTATTAGGCTGTTTCCACTGCTTATATAGCTTTCTTTATCAGATATCCCGAAGTTCTGGCATTACCAACATCTTGGATTCTCTACTGCAATGAAGGCTTTACTTGCACAGCTTCACATAATGTGCTCTCAAAGTCTTTTGCCCTCTAAGGACCTTCAGAGGAATAACCTATGACACCTTTACTCTTGTATCCTTCATGCTTCTAAAGCCAATACCACATAGACAAGACTCCCAAATTCAGGAGCCAGTTTGGAAAGTTTGGGATGGACCCTGGCCTCTTTGAATCACATTAGCAGTACAGTTTTTATCTAGATGCTCTCAAGAGTATAAAACACCTAGGCTGTCCTTCACAAGTTGGAAGCTTAGCTAGTCAAAGTCTTACCTTCCAGGCACCTTTCGTATAATTTTAGTGCACATCAGGCATCATCTTAATGACACTAATCTCTTTAATGATTATAAACTCTCTTTTGGCAGGTGATTTGGTTGCAGCATTAAGATTCTCTCCAAACTGTATGTTTTGTATTTCTCTTTGCTTCACTTACTCTTTTTTTTATACACATTGTTGATGTGTATAAGTATCATTAGTAAGAACCATGCTACAAATTCTATTTCACTATGTCCTGAATTTTTTTTTCTCCAAACAGTTTAGTACATTACTTTTTTATTTATTCTCAGGCAAGTTCCTAGGACTAGGGCAGAAGGCAGTCAGATTTTTTGACAAAATACCACACAAATGGCCTGTAGCCTAAGGCTGTGCCCCTGTGAAACTTTTTGAGCTGTTCCACCACAGCAAGTATTGCTCTCAGATTTATTATCTTCCAGTTTCATATTAGAACCAATTTTTATTTTCTGCCTGACATCATTAAATTACTTTTCTAGTCCAAAATTCCAAAGTATTCCGAACTCCTTAAGAAACAAAATGAAACAACAAACAAACAAACATGATCAGTTTATTCACACCATCATGCTGTTCTCTGGTACCAAGCTCTATATTAGTTATATTTCTTTTGTGGAAAAATTAACAGCATGGCCAAGAATACTCATAGAAAGATGAGTTTAGTTTTCTTATAGTTGCAGGGCATGTAACAATCCTTCATAACTTGTTGTGGGGCATGATAGTAAATGGTAGACATGGGGGTGATAGTGGGGAAATGAGCAATCATAGCTTCAAACACAAAAAGAACTACAGAGAGCAAATTGGTAATGGGATAAGGCTATGAACTCTCAAAGCCTAACCTCACTGACATATTTTCCCCAACAAAGCCTTATCTTCTCCCTAAGTAGAGTCACCAATCAGGGATCAAGTGTTCAAGTACATGAGCCTATGAAATATTTCTTTAATGAATCATCACAATATTCAGTGCTATTTGGTACTTCATGTTTCAAGCTAGTTGGCTTTCAAGCTTCCAGAAATTCTCCTGGTTCTTTCTTGCATATCTTCTTATGCTTAGCATGATTGTGGGTTCTACTGAAACTTGTCCTGTAAGTTCTAGAGATTCAAATTCAGGTCCGTGTGCTGAGAACAGAAAGAACTTTTATCTACAGAACTATTTCCTTACTTTTCATAAAATCATCTTTTGACAAAGAATAGTAATAAAGCTGTCATAGTTTACAAGTTAAACAGTTAATTTTACAAAGTAAGTTAAGAAATACTAAATAACTCATCCACAATGAAAATGGAAGTTATGATTAGAGCCTGAATCTTTTATGTGGAAACAAAAATACCAAGATCTGTGAGTATGTGTGTGTGTGGGTGCGGTATGTATGTGTGTCTCACATCTTCACTAACAAATTAATTAAAAAATATATGTGGGGGGGGCTCCAAGATGGCGGCACAAGGTCAGAAGGGCAGAAACTGATGAGTGGATTGGAGGCTGAAGCCAGAGCATCAACTTTGAGGCTTCCAGGGCTAGAAGTGACAACTTGTGAACTGGGACAGATTGAATCCACCCCTACCCTACCCCCCATGGATGTCTCAGGAGGTCAGAGAGTGGGGTATATCCACCCCCTTCACTCTAGGATGCATTACCTTGCTCCAGCGCTCAGCAGTGACAGGGCATGCATAACCCCAGGTATAGGGCACCTCCTTAATCTAAAGGCCGAACAGGAAACCTAAATCTGAAAGCAGAAAATTGTGGCCTCTCTGAGCTTACCTCTTACGCCTGCGAGTGAGTTCGTGGGCCCTCTGTGCTTTGCACAGCCGCCTGTGAGTGAGTGCTTGTGGTAGAGAGTGATACAGAGCTCCAGATCAGGGTCTCTCTACACCAGGAGCCAGACATCAGATCCCTCCCATCCACATCCCAGCTGTGGGCAATATAGGGATCTCTGGGACAGTGTTCTCAATACGGAGCCCCTGTTCTGTGGGTCTCCCAGAGGAGTCCAGCCAAACAATTCCTGGAGCCATGATGGTGCAGCTCAGGTAGATCTGAGCTCTTGGAGCGCAACACCACCACAGGCCTGTGGGCCACTGAGTCATTCAGGACACCTGTGCATGTGCACTGTGCCTGTACAAACTGCTCCAGTACTGCCACGCACACTTGCTCTTGTTTCTCCATTTCACTTCACCCTTCCAGGCAGGCACACCGCCACACACATTCCTGTGTACTTTTTTGCTCACTTTTGCCTGCCTCCTTCCTCCCTTAGCTGCATCTGAAACACCAACACTCACTCTCAAACCAGTGGACCTCTCTCATATTCCTGAAGAATATTCTAGCCTCCAGAGACTACTGACCATCAGATGGCTAGAGGCAAGTGAAAGAACACATCCAAAAAATTCAGAACATCATGATTTCACCAGCAACCCCCCCCCCAAATCAATGGATATTTTACTTCATTGGAAACACAGGAAAATAATTTTAAAGCTATGTTTATCGAGTTATTAGAAGCATATAAAGAGAAAAACAGATAAAACTCTCAGAAAATAGCCACACAATAGAGGCACATTAAGAGGAAATGAAAAAAAAAAAAAAGACCATCATGGAAAGACAGGCATCTACATTCAAACAGATGAAGGGAATGGTGCAAGACATGAAAACAGAATTAAAATCAATGAAGAAAACACAAACAGAGAAAACCTTGGAGCTAGAGAACTGAGAGAAAAGATCAAGAACCACAACGGTAAGCATCACCAATAGAATTCAAGAGATGGAAGAAAGAATCTCAGGTGCTGAAGATATAATTGCAGAAATTAATACATCTCTCAAGAAAAAATAAAATTCGAAAAGTTCCAAACATAAAACATCCAAAAAAATCAAGGATTCCATGAAAATTCAAAATCTAAGAATAATAGGAATAGATAAAAAGGAAGATTCCAAGCTCCAAGGTCCAGAAAATATTTTCAAGAAAATCATAGAAGGTTCTCCCAACTTAAAGAAAGAAATGTCCATAAACATACAAGAGGCCTACAGAACACAAAATAGACTAGACAGAGAAGATACTCCTCATGTCACATCATAGTCAAAATACTAAATACACAGAACAAAGAAAAAAATATTAAAAGCAACAAGGGAAAAAGGCCAAATAACATATAAAGGTAGACCTATCAGAATCACACCAGACTACTCAACAAAACCATAAAAGCCAGAAGGGCCTGGACAGATGTCATGCAGACTCTAAGAGAACAGAGATGTCAAACCAGACTACTATACCCAACAACTTTCATATCCAGAATATATAAAGAACTTAAGTTAAGCACCAACAAACCAAGTAATCCAATTAAAAAAAAATGTGGTACAGAGCTAAATAGAGAATTCTCAATAGAGGAATATCAAATGGCAGAGAAACACTTAAAGAAATGCTCAACGTATTAGCCATCAGGGAAATGCAAACCAAAACGACCCTGAGATTTCACCTTACACCCATCAGAATGGCTAAGATCAAAAACTCAACTGACAACACATGCTGAAGAGGATGTGGAGAAATGGGAACCCTCCCTCCATTTCTGTTGGAAGTATAAACTTGTACAATTGCTTTGTAAATCAATCTGGCACTTTCTCAGAAAATTAGGGATTGTGCTACCTCAAGATCAAGCTATACCACTCGTAGGCATATATCCAAAATATACTCAAGTATACACAAGGACATTTGCTCAACCATGTTTGTAGCAGCTCCATTCTTGAAAGCCAGAATTTGGAAACAACACAGATGTCCCTCAACAGAGAAGTGGACACAGAAATTGTGGTACATTTATACAATGGAATACTACTCAGTTATTAAAAACAAGGGAATCCTGCAATTTGCAGACAAATGGTGGGAACTAGAAATGATCATCCTGAGTGAGGTAACCCAGAAGCATAAAGACACACATGGCATATACTTAGTTATAAGCGGATATTAGCCACATAATATAGGATAAACATACTAAAATCTATACTCCTAAAGAAGCTAAACAACAAGGAAGACCCTAAGGAAGATGCTCAATTCTCATTCAGAAGAACAAATGCGATAGATATTGGAAGCAGGAGAAGATATGGAACAGGACAGGAATCTACCACAGACAACCTCTTAAAGACTCTACTGATTGAGATATGGGAAGTAGAGGCTGAGACTCATAGCCAAACTTTGGGCAGAGTCCAGGGAAATTTATGAAAGAAGGGAGGAGATAGAAAGGCCTCGAAGGAACAAGAGCTCCAAAAGGAGATCAACAGAATCATAAAAACTGAGCCCTGGGGCACTGAAGAGAATGATACCCCAACCAAAGACCATGCATGGAGAGGACCTAAAACCCCAGCTTAAATGTAGCCCATAGACTCAGTCTCCAAGTGGGGTTCCTAGTAAGTGGGGCAGGAACTTTCTCTGGCATGAACTCAGTGCTGGCTCTCTGATTACCTCCCCCTGCCAGTCCACAGAGGAAGACAATGCAACCAGTCCTGATGAGACCTGATAGTCTTGGGTCAAATAGAAGGGGAGGAGGACCTCCCCTGTGAGTGGACTAGGAATGGGGTATAGGAGAAGAAGAGGAAGGAAGGAAGGGTGGGATTAGGAGGAGATGAAGGAAGGGGCCACAGCTGTGATACAAATCCAAGAAATGGTAATAAGAGAATAATAGTAAAAAAAAAAAAAAAAAAAAAGAAAGAAAGAAATGTGTTTGCATCATTGAAATCCTGTGTTCATTTGTGAAAATTATGAAGACATATTGAAATTCCAGAGGTTGGGAGATTGATCAGGGCTTACAATTATTTGCTTCTGTTGCAGAGTACCAGGGTTTGGTTCCTAGAAACTGCACAGAGGCTGACAGCTACCTGCAATTCCAGTATCTCTTTCTTACCTACATAAGTACATGTGAGCACATGGTACACGTAAACACAGACAGACAGACACACACACACACACACACTTTGTAACTGAACTAAGCAACGCACATCATTACTTTTCTCAGGACTAGGGAAATTTTACCCAGATGCCATGTCCACCGTAAGGCGTTCAGCTTTATTAACACTAATTCTTCTCAGGTTTTTACTACTCCTATAATCATAATCATAGCATCCAACATTTTAGAATAATTGTTTTATAATGTCTTTTTAATAAAATGTCCTATGCGTTTTTACCACATTTAATCATACAGCAAGCCTATAAAATAATTAACTTTTTCAACTATTTCCAGTTCAAAATAATGGAGCCCAATGTAATTTAACAACTCCTTCTAGGCTGTAGCATATCTAAATAATAGAAGCTACAGTTATATTCAAAGTACAGTTTACTCCAAAGTTTTGTTTGTTTTCAATCTAGGCCACCTGCCTGTAACAGTACACTTATTTCCCTGAGAATATTGGAATGCAAGATTAGTTGCCTAGAATTTATGTTAGACATTTGCTGGTCCTTATAGTCATTCAAAATAAACACAAAGCCATGGTATTGAAAACACAGGTATCTTTCCCAGAGTCTTTTCCCATCTCTTTTCATATTTTTTCCATCACCTTGTGTGTGTGTGTGTGTGTGTGTGTGTGTGTGTATACACTTAACAAATATAGATGGCTAATTCTGCTGAATTCTTCTATAAGTGCATATAATCATTATATACTTGTAATATATACATATATATACATATACATATATGTATATATATGTATGTCCATGTCTAGTCTGGTTATTTCCAATAGTACAGACTCTTGGAGTAAAACCATGCCTGTCCTGTTAAACATAGTAAAGGACCATATTTTGGATAGAATTGCAGTATTATTACCACTGACATGGGTGCAATGGCTGAATGCAGCGTAAGTACTGCCTGTCAGTGCCTACTTCTGTCTCAGCACCCAAATTAAATGGTACTGAGCAGCAGCTGCCTGTGGACTTGGCCAGGAACACGTGTTAATATAGAACTTTGTTTGTGCAGATGGTTATTTCTAATCATGGGTCAAAAATAGTGACATAGCATGGGTTGGAAGCATTTTTTTCCATACAGGCTGGTGGTTCCGCAGTTACCCCACAGAGGCCCTCCTCTGTGTAGAATACACACAAAGATGATGGCTCTTAATTCATAGGGATGAGAAAGAAGAAAGTTGACAATAGTGAGTAGCAACCATCTCTATAACACTTGTCCCTTAGGCCTATTATCACACCCTCCCTTCCATTAATGTTATTGGTAGGAGAGAATAGCCACTCCTTCTGTAAGCTTTCTTAGGCAAGTATCTTTTACTCTTGATAAAGCCCCCAGATGGTCAGCACAGTGACCTCACACTTCAAAATGAAATAAAGACAAGATGAATACTGGTTCTCATGGAACAGAAGGCCAACAAGAGAACACACTTCAAGTTCTATGAAGAAGCACAGTGGAAAACATTACCTTATATACATAATTTTTAATTTCTAATTCTTGGGTGAATGTGTGTGTGTGTGTGTGTGTGTGTGTGTGTGTGTTGTGTGTGGTACATATAAGTGCTAGTGAGTGTGAAGAAGTCAGAGAACAACTTTCAGAAATCCACTCTCTCCTTCCACATTGTTGAGGAGAGTCTCTTGTCTCTGCTATGCTCCATATAGTAAACTATATTGTCTACAAGTTTCTAAGCAGTATTCCTGTCCCCACTCCCCACCTTGCCTAGAAGTGCTTGAGTTCATGTGTGTGCCATCACATGAAGCTTTTTGTATATTTTAAGGATCACACTCAGGTTGTTACACTTGTGTGGCAAGTGCTTATACCTGTAGATACATCTTGCTGTCCTAATTCACATTTCTTGCCTAACCCTTTGCCTATTTAAATGTAGGAAATTACCAACTGTATTGAAGAAAACCAAATTCCTAGGGCAATGCTTTAAACAGTTCAACTTGTGACAAGAACAACACCCAAATAGCATCAAAACAATTTCTACGGACACTGTGTTTACTTACAAGAGATTTTCCCTGAGACAGAAGCATACAGGTTCATATGACCCCAGCTGTCACCTTTGCCCAGGCATGCCTTGACTTTTAGAACGTTCTCCAACCTATGAACAGACAATTCATTACACTGAAGGAAAGCCAGTCTTCTTTCAAACCATTAGTTCTGTCTCTATCCATCTTCCCTGGTTATGTTTCAGTTACAAACCTGAAAATGAATTGTTCTGGGTTTGCTTTGTTTACTTTAATGCTTTCCTCTATGCCTTTCCTCTCCTAATCTCTTGTTCCCACAGGCAGAGGTTTCAGTCTTTGCCCTCATCACAAAAAGTAAGTGAAGTGATGGGGAGCAGTGAAGTAAAGGCCATGGAGTTTCACTTCTCTGCATATCACTATCTGCACAAGGGAAGGTTCTACAGGCTCTGATGGCAAAGACACGGGCTATCAAGCGTAGAGGATAGATAAGGATTAGGTTTAATGCTGGAAAACCTTTAGGAATAAAAAGAAAGCCTTCATTCAAGACAGAAATAAATGGGGCCATTCTCTGGCAAAACATAAAACAGCATCTGCTGCAACAAGCCCGGTGTGAGCCTCTCTGAGCAGCATCTTTTGTTACTCAAGGATGGCAGCTTTGCTGAGGCCTTTGAGGACATAAATAATGACAGATAAAGAGTCTGTGCCAAGTGAAAGGCAAGGAAAAAAAAGTCACAATTTGATGTGCAGCTACTTGATTTTCAGCCATGTAAAACTACAGAGAGGCTGTCACTTAGAATTAATGAAGCACCTCAGTAGCACTGGGTGACTAATTTACTATTTTATGCAGAAGAACACTCTACCAGAGCTGTCTGGTTTCCAAGGGAAGATAAAGCCACACACGTAATATACTCTTAGTGTACCCAAATGGGCTCTCTGCCCTTAGTGTTGGCACCGTACCCCATCCAATTGACATTTTGGCAGGGCTAACTAGCTTCTCTGTGTGCTAGGTTCATGATCACAAAGACCAGAAAATTCCCATTCAACTCACATATTTAGAACAACAAATCATCTTTGTCAGTGCTTTTAACATGATAATTTTGAAGTATACAATTGGATAAGTAAAAACACAATCTCGGTTGGGTTTTAGACCCGAGAACTAAATAACTGACATAATTTATATTTGGTAGATTATTAACAAAGCTTTTAGTGTGTCCAACAGATCATAAATATCATCAGAGACAGGTTGAACATTTTAAATGATCAAGGTCATTCTTCTTTGTTCAGCGCAGAAAATGGAAAACATGAAACACATCCATACTTTATTATTTGATATCTGGTCTCCAATGATTCTTTTACATTTCTTATTAAAGAGCTAGTAATGTTTTTATCAATTTATGAAGTAACTAATAGATACAAGCCTTACCATTAAAAGGTTTTTGTTTCACTGCAAGGATATTTTATGACTTTTTCTTTTCATGTCTGAACTATGAAAGGAGCCAGAGGCACTTTGTTGCCTGTTTATAAGCACCTATATGCACTGTTTTAATTAATTGCCAAATTTTATTTTCCACAAGGAGCCAGAATACCATAACATTCATCTTTCTGCTGAGAAACTCACTTAGACAAGATCTATGTTGTCAAGGAAGCAAAAGCCAATGGTCAGTTAAGTGTATATTGAGAATCTCTTTGTTGTGTCAGGCTGTGGTTTATCTTCCTCAAAGTAGAGTACAAAATGAGAAATGTAGATTAATGCAAACCAGGATTGTATGATGTGTGTGTGTGTGTGTGTGTGTGTGTGTGTGTAGTTAGTGTTTTATTCTTTCTGTAGACAAGAAGTTGACATCAAGTGTCTTTCTCATCCTTCTCTACACTGCTCTCTGCAGAAGGGTGTCTCATTGAACCCAGCTCACAATTACGCTAGACTAGCTAGGCAGCAATGCTCCTGTCTCTGATTCCTCAGTGCTGGAATCACCGGAATACACCATCATTCTTGGCTTTTCGTGTTCATGCTGGAGATCAAACTGCTGTCTTCGCTTGCATATGAAGCATTTTTATCAACTCAGTCATCTCTTCAGGTCTTGAACCAGTCAGAATATGTCTTTTAAGGGTAAATAAACTAAGATGAATACATATTCTTAATCCCAAGACTTTGCAAGAACAATGTAAACTTTTAACTCTGTTTAACTTCCTTAGTATGATAATGGTGGGGAGGATGATAAGTAGACCTGTCTTCTTAGAAAAGGAGAGTTCTGTTTGATTTATTTAAGTATGTTTTGAAGCAGGGGCTCACTATGTTTCTGAGGCTAGCCTAAGATACACAACAATCATCTTATCTGCATTAGCCTTTGTTTTCTGGGATGGCTGGTGGGTGTCACTGTGCCTGACTGTGGAATATGTGTGACTCAGGCAACAAAAGTCAGGTAGTGTACTCCAGCAGCTGATATATTACAGACCTTTGACCTGCAGTTTTCATGAGGTCTCAGGCCCATCATCCAAAGTGTATTACAACTTTCAGTTGGTTAAAAGATTCCTACTTCCTTCCAGGACCCTTATGTAAATGTTTAAGACACCTTTTATTGTTGAATTGTGCAGATTAAGAATGGGTGTTATTTTAGTCATGATTTTACATGAGGTTCCATCTTTGCCTGAGCTCATGTGTTGAATATTTAAAATTTAATTTTATTGGAAGCACTGGATTTATTTTACAGATTTGCATTCATCAAAACTAAAAGCGCACTGGATTTGGAAGATCAAAGAGCCATCTTGGTTCTGAATGAAAATGTTTCAGGAAGGCTGGGATGTGGTCTCAGTTGTAGAGCACTTGCCCATAATATTATCCTAGGCTCAATTCTAGCACTTAAGGTAAGCAACCAGGACACCAAGACACAGAGTTGTCCACAGTGTGTAGATAATAAGTATATCTGAGGAATTGCGGTAAGCTTAGGGGGCAACAACGATCAAAGTATACTGTATAAAATTCTCAAAGAAGTAATAAAAATGGTTGGGGGGAAAAACCCTTGTTCTCCATTTAAGAAAAAAATTTAATAAATATTAATAAAATGTTAAACAAAAGGAAAAATATGCAAAATTATAAACAGAAGCAATCAAAGGAGGAAAATTAATAAGTAAACAGTAGGTCTGAAGACCTAGCAGGCTTCTTTGTCTAATTACACATATTAATATTTATTAAATACTTTGTGTCATGTACTTTACAAGTTTTATCTCCATTAGTATTCTTTGCAATTCTATGAAGTAGACATTATTATGCTAAACGTTAGAGGTAAGTGTCTGGGACTCAGAGAATATATAAAGTTAACCTCAGCAGTTGTTCAGTAGAACAGAAGTTCTCTCTAATCCCAGGACCCACATTCATCACACTGCTGGCTTCCAGCCAGCGGAAACACTCAAGCAAATATCCCCATGCACCTCGTTCAAATACTGTATTGCAAGTATGAGGCTCTTTCTTAGGGGCTAATGCCAATTTGAAATCCGTGTTGAGAAAATCAAGAACAAAACTCCTCTCATATTCTATACTTACAACACTTAAGTTCAGAACAGTAATATATTACAGAGTTATAACAGGCATCACATTGGCCTTTCATCTCCAAGCCCCTTCTTCATGATCAGGTCTCAGATGTATGGTTTACCTCAACCAGAAAACTTGACATTAAATGAATTTTATTTATCAAGGAATCAAGTCATCCCATTTGTAACTTAGGAGGGCAAATAAGGAACTGAGTAAGGCTGCCCAGAGCATTTAGCAAGTTACTCCACTGCATTACACAAAACATCAAGAATGATAGGATGTTAAGAAACATGGAAATGAGTTTTTAATTCTCACAAACAATAACACCAACCAAAGCAAAAGCAAATTTTTTGGAAGAAAGAACCAGTTGTTTATGCTAGTAATGTCCTTACAGCTAATAACACAAAGCATGCATTCAGAGTGGATACACACATTCTCTTTCTCCCACAGTAAGGAACCTTTGTATGGGACATTTCAGAGAAGTCCTTCTGTACTTCTGTAAACATCGCCGGTTCCAACAGAAGGACACACCAGTCCAAGATAAGGGTTTCTCCGGTATTTCAGGAATTCGAGCCATGCATTTGTATATGTGTGACTACACAAAGCCCTTTTGCATTTGTCCTCTACTCGTGGTGGCTGCAGTGCTTCACCCCTGCATCTGGGTAAACAATGGATCCTTAGATCTGACATCTGAATATTTATTCCTCCCTGTTCAGGACTCAGTTTTTTCTCCAGTCCTTGAAGCTCTCCAGTCCCTGAAGCCAAAGTCCTTTTGAGACACACTCAAAAGTTGCCATGCTTTAAGCTTCTGGTCCCTGTTTTTGATGAACTGTCTCTTTCATGAAACTCCTCACCTCTCACTGAAGGGAAAATGAATCCTAAATACGTTGGTGGGGGAAACATACTCTGAATCCTGGCATTGTTTGATTTGAGGGAACTGAAATGCTTGAAAGTGAATTCTTGAAATGTTAGCTGACAACAATGAACTGGCAATAACAAGAAAAGGTAAAAGTACAGCAACTAGTGAGAAAGAAAATGAACATTTTTAGATGGCCACCTCTTCTATTAGTCAGCATGCTGCCTTCTGAACACTGGCTCATTTTGCTTCAGTGAGAACTGTCCACTGTGATGGTCTTTGAAAGTTTTGAGGATATTGTCATTGTGCTGCTGAGAGTAGATGATAGTTACATTAAGTGTTTGCTTTAAAGATTTTTAAACATTATTATTATCTGTGCATGTCTGAAACATAGTATAACAAAATGTTACTTTACTGGGTCTTATCAGTTCTGGGTCTTGGAGAGAAGCTATTTTATCTATTAGCATTTACAGATGTCCTCTGTAGATGGAATGTTTAAACCAGAAGTAGATAGAAGTCTAACTCACAATTCCAATAGGAAAACTTTTTTAAAATTACTTTTTATGTTAAGTTTTAGGTGTTATGTCCCAGGATAAGGTACAATGCTTAATTCCTTTTCGTTGTCTCTATAAACAAACCTGCAAGTTCTGTCTTTGTATTGTCTGCCATCTTAGACTGACACATCCTAACATGGTTTGCTTTGCAGTTTATCTGGTTCCCACTACTGATTATGACTGACTGGCTGGAACGAATGGATCAAGTATGTGCTAGGTCCTCTGCTATCAATAGTACATACCATATTTTAGTGATTTACTGAAAAGTAAGCTATTTGCATAAACTTGAAACTATTGGTCATTGTAAGAAGGAAAAAAAACCCTCAGATTATAAATTGTTAGATGTTTCAAATTATGACTATGCCTAGTAATGGAAATCTAGCTAAATATTCAGTGCTAGCAAAGTCAAGGTTGTTGCAAGAGAAAAAGCAATGAGGAGTTTGCTAAATTACCATAATCCCTAGCAGCAATTATTGGTGTTTGTCCTTATAGCCACAGAGGAGTGTAATCCTCATCTTCATCAAAGAAATGTCTCTTCTCATGTCAGATGCCATCACAGAAAACCACAACCAATCAAAATGCAGAGAAGTGAAGCCCAGTCCTAATGGATATATTTACCAAACACTCCTGAACCAAGGCTCAGGGAACTTCACAGGAGAGGTTGCAGAAAGATTATAAGAGCCAGTGGATCAGGGAGTTTGGTGTGAGATTTTCTTTTTTTTTTAATTTTAATTTTTTTATATTCATTGCAGTTTATTTACTTTGTATCCCAGCTGTAGCCTCCTTCCACATTCCCTCCCAATCCCACCCTCCTTCCCTCATCTCCTCCCTGCCCCTCTCTAAGTCCACTGATAGGGGAGATCCTCCTCCCCTTCTATGTGACCCTAGCTTATCAGGTCTCATCAGTACTGGCTGCAATGTCCTCCTCTGTGTTCTGGTGAGGCTTCTCCTCCCTTGGAGCTGGGGGAGGTCAAAGAGCCAGCCACTGAGCTTATGTCAGAGAAAGTCGCTGTTCCCCTTACTAAGGTATCCACTTACTAAGATATAGATGGAAACTGGAAACAACCCAGATGCCCCTCAACTGAGGAATGGATACAGAAATTGAGGTACATTTATACATAGATTAGGACCACTCAGCAATTAAAACTAAGGAAATCATGAAATTTGCAGGCAAATGGTGGGATCTAGAAAAGATCATCCTGAGTGCGGCATCCCAGAAGCAGAAAGATACACACAGGATGTACTCACTTATAAGTGTTTACTAGACCTAAGATAGGATAAACATAGTAAAGTCTGTACACCTAAAGAAGCTAAACAAGAAAGAGATCCCTGAGTAAGATGATCAATCCTCACTTAGAAAGACAGATGAGATGAACATTGGAAGTAGGAGGAAACAAGAAACAAGACAGGAGTCTTCCATAGAGGGCCTCTGAAAGACTCTGCCGAGCAGTATATCAAAGGAGATGCTTAGGCTCATAACCAAACCTTGGACAGAGTGCAGGGAATCATATAAAATAAGGGGAAATTAGTAAGACCTGGAGAGGATAGGCGCTCCAGAAGGACCAAATGTATTGGGCACAGAAGTCTTTTCTGAGATTTTCTCGTAATATCAGAAACTACACCTATAATACCTCACCAACATAACTGCTCAAACATGAGCCAAAGATGACACCAATAAACATGCCCACAGGGATAGATAAAATCCCATGAGGCCCCAAACCAACAGACAACTGCAGAAAGCTGTATACAGGAGAGATGGTTTTCCCTATGGAAGGACACACCAATTTGTTGTCCAGTGCTAAATGGTCAGCCTTAAACATATATTCAGGTACCACTATATAAACTGAAAAGGTTATATTTAGAACTATAATTATATATATATAAATATAAATAAAAATTAAAAATATATAAACTATATAAAATTATATATATAATCTCTAACAATAACATAAACATTTGTTTCTATGTCCACAGGTAAGTGTCCTCATCCTTCATCATTAAGGAAACATCATGCATATGTACATATACATTATACACATGCACTTATATACATATATATATACACATACATCATAGACTAATGCTATAACAACTTTTAAAAGAGGCCAAGAGTTTGAAAGATAGAGAGGAGGGTTATATGGGAAGGTTTGGAGGGAAGAAAGGGAATGGAGAATTATTGTAATTAAATTATAATAACAAAAATAAAATAATTTTTAATTTACAAAAAACCATGCTATAACCTAAAAGAAAATAGTGTAAGCACATCTAACCAATTATAGAAAAGAAAATGAAAGTTATTTTGTTTTAAATGCAGGGTTTGCTGTGTATTCCTTATTGTGTTTAAGACTGGGTCATAGGCTTTCCTAAAACTACCAAAGAAAGAAGAGGATCTCTCACATGTAATGAACAGAGACTGTCCGAAGGCCTTTGGAACTGAGAAATAAAACATTCTTCTGTATAGGTAGATATTAGTGGTTGGCAGGTACTGTCCAACTTTTTACCGGCCAAGCACTTCTAAACTCATGGCAGAACTGAACCTTATTCCCTGTTCCATTTGGACATTTGCTTCATGCCAATAGCACTTTATTTCGTTAGGAAAGACCAACTTGAACAGTTGTTTCAGCATCTTTCCTTAACAGGTAGAGTTTGTCTCCAAGCATCGATGTATACACATACCTTTGTATCTGTTTTCTTCCTTGAAATGCTTCCTCTCTTGTGAGCACACTTTCTGTTCTTACTCTTGAAATACAATGAACTTCTGTAACACTGTGAAGTAGTGTTTCACTACTCTGAACCAGCTATTCTCTTTAAAGCAACACAGCCCTTACTAAAAGCGCACTGTGATTGACAGATAGGGACATTAATACGGAAAGGAACTACATTAAAGCTGTGCACATAGAAGACAACTCATAAGCATTCTACAGGAAATGAAAAGCCCATATGCTTTTCTGACCATGACAAACATAAACACCTCCACACCGCACAGGAGAGTATAGAAACACTAAATAAATACCTTGGAAACATTCTAAGACATGTGAACCTGGACTTTGCTTTTCTGTGGCTCTGAGCAAAAATAGACAATAAACAACTTAAAGGAGGAGAGATATATTTTGGCTTGAGAGGATGTTCTTCATCACTGTCGGGCTGGTGGGGAGTGTGTGGCAGCTGCTCGCTCACAGCTCAGCACACCAGGAAGCAGAGAAAGACATATGTTGGTGCTCAGCTTACTTCCAGGATGGCAGCCTATATAATGGTCTTACCTGCATTCATGTTAGGACTCCCTCCAGTTCAGTCAATTCCCTCTGAAAACATTCTCAATTGCCGCCCCAAACTGCTCTAGATGTTTCATAATTCAATCGGGTTAACAATTCACATTAACCATCACGACAGACAATTCACTAGTAACTACCTAATAAACTTGAAAATTGCAAAAATTACAAATACCAGCCATTTCTACTGGCTATTCTAACCTACGTCTGTTTTTGTTCAGTTGAACAGGAGTAGTATCGGAGCCACTGATTTAATCAATAAATTCACACTTATACATTATGAAGACTGGGTAGGTAAATAGCACGGCATTATTAAGCTATCAATCTGCATAGATACCAAGAGGTGTTGCCAAAAGCATTAATTCTCTCAGTCTGACTGTTCATCTGCCTGTGTCCGTTTATCTGCTGTAGACATACTACGCACAGTACAGTAGCTTCTTATGGGATACACATTTAAAGCTGGTATTTCCCTTCATTTAGAAAAAAACGTTTTCCATTTATGAACATTTAGAACATATTTTACAATATTTTAATGCTAATACAATGTATAATATGTTGTGATTAAATCAACCCCCTTCCCATTTCTTCTACCCCAATTTCTTACCTATCCCCCAACTTTTCTCTCCCGACTTCAAGTGTTCCATCTTATTTTTATTACTCAAAGAGCACTAATGTTTTGAAGAAGTTCTCTTTGCTTGACAGTGTCCAGGTCTACCAATTGCAGTTCCTTTATGGTAAATATTTCGATGTACTTTAAAGAAAAATAACTGGTTCAGAAGAGGAATATGACAGTTGTTAATGAGTGCTGCCTAGGGAGCCATAAGCAGCAGAAATGAATTTCATGTAGTGTCTTGAAATCGTAGTTAGGAGATATAAAGTTCAAACTCAGATAATGCTAAATAGAAACAGGTTAGCCTAACAAAATATCAACTTAGCCCTCGATTTATCCTGCAGAAATGGTTCTGAAAATGTGGCCACGGGACCTTCAGAGTTTTTTAAACTTGTAAAAGGCTTAATCTGATCGAAGGAATCCTTATAATGAAGGAAGATGTTAATTTCCTTTTTTTTATTCTTTACTAATTACACTTTATTCACTTTGTATCCCCCCTGTGGTTCTCTCCCTCCTCCTGTCCCAATCCCTCCCTTCCTTTACCCTCTACATGCATGCCCCTCCCCAATTCCACTGATAGGGGAGGTCTTCTCTTTCTTCCTTCTAATCCTAGTCAATTAGGTCTCATCAGGAGTGGTTGCATTGTCTTCTTCTGTGGCCTGGTAATGCTGCTTCCCCCTCAGGGGGAGGTAATAAAAGAGCAGGTTAATCAGTTCATGTCAGAGACAGTCCTTGTTCCTATTACAATGGAACTCACTTGGATACTGGGCTACATCTGTGCAGGGGTCTTAGGTTATCTCCATGCATAGTCCTTGGTTGGAGTATCACTCTCAGGAAAGACCCCTGTGCTCAGTTTTTTGGTTCTGTTGCTCTCCTTGTGGAGTTCCTGTCCTCTCCAAATCTTACTGTTTCCCACTTTTTTCATAAAATTCCCTGCACTCTGCCCAAAGGTTGGCCATAAGTCTCAGCATCTGTATTGATAATCTGCAGGTAGCGCCTTTCAGAGGTCCTCTGTGTCAGGCTCCTGACTTGTTCCCTCTTTTCTCCTTCTTCTGATGTCCATGCTCTTTGCCTTTTTGGATAGGAACTGAGCATTTTAGCAAGAGTCCTCCCTCTTGATTAGTTTCTTTGGGTGTATAGATTTTAGAAGGTTTATCCTATATTATATGTCTATATGAGTGAGTATATACCGTGTGCATCTTTCTGCTTCTGGGATAGGTCACTCAGGATGATCTTTTCCAGATCCCACCATTTACCTGCAAATTTCATGATTTCCTTGTTTTTTATTGCTGAGTAGTATTCCATTGTGTAGATGTACCACAATTTGTGCATCCATTCCTCCACTGAGGGGTTAATTTTCTTCATAAATTTCCAGTACAGTCTCACAGGAGAGTTATGGCA
The DNA here is from genome assembly GCF_907164565.1 of Psammomys obesus. Taxonomy (NCBI): domain Eukaryota; kingdom Metazoa; phylum Chordata; class Mammalia; order Rodentia; family Muridae; genus Psammomys; species Psammomys obesus. The sequence goes on from NW_026592586.1 coordinate 2,902,131, forward strand.
TGTGAGATCCTAACAGACTGAATAAAGAAGAATATCAAACAATCTAGCTGTCTTTTGCTATAATAGACATTTAAGAAATTTGTGATACTGTGTAACAATGACATTTGATTTCTTTTTTGAAAAATAACCTTCCTAAAAATGATGCTTTTTATGACAATATGTAATTGCTTTGTTATTTTATTTGCATTATATTTATTTAGTCTAAATGTACTCATGCACACACAAAAGAGTGTGCCCTCAAAGTGATCAGAGGACAATGGATGGGAATTGGTTTGGCCTTTCTCTCATGTTAGTCCCAAAATCGATCAAACTCAGGTTCTCAGGCTTAGCAACAAATGTCCTAACCTTAACAAAAGTTAACCTTCTGGCCATGGAATGATATTTTGTTGGTTTTATTCTTAGACAGGGAATGATTATGTTGTCCTGGCTGGCCTGGAACTTGTATGTAGATCAGACCGGCCTCAGACTTACAGATACCAAGAGCCTCTGCTACCCTAGTGCTGCAGTTAAATACATGTGCCATCACACCAGACTTAGAATTGCTATATTTAACTGGAATAGAGGATAAAATTTTAAAATGTCTCCATTGTATTTCTAATATAAATATTGAGAGATAGAACCCATTTCAATACAAGTTGGTGTTTCCAAAGCCTTTAAAGTACATTAAGCACTTCAGAGACCCAAACGTTTGATTTTTTTTTTTGAGGCAGCTTGTACTGTCGCTCTGAATGACTTCTTCTGTAGCCCAGGATGACCTTGAACTCCAGATGCTCCATCAGTTCCCACCTGCTGGGATTACAGGTGTGTGCCACCATGTCAGCTGTCAATGTCCATGTTTTTCAATTTGTCATTAACAAAATATAGATAAAAACACCATTAGATACAGTATTTTAAATTATTCTTTTAGTTATTTCATTTCTTATGATCATCTCTAGCATGTAACCTTTTACCCAATTAAGACATGAGTTGATTGGTATGTATTCTGCATTTAAAAAAAGGGGGGGTTGATGATTTTATTTGAATTAAGACTATTCCTTCACTACAGCTTTTTAAGATTATTGTTTCCTCTTTCCTTTCTTATGATTATAATTTTGCTGCCCAGGATCATTAAAGCCATCAGAGCCACACCAACAGGAAAATAATCTTTGTTCTTGTGATTTGTTCCTGTGTGAGAATATATTCAAGTTCTTTAACCTCCCTAGGTTATGATGTGCTTAGCTCAAAACTAGAAATAAAAATAGCATCTTCAACCTTGTCATCATGCAGACTACACAGGTTAATATTTGTTAAAATAAAAAAACAACTTGTGTGAATGTGTTTGTGTGTGTGTGTGTGTGTGTGTACACATGAATTCTATGCCATATGAATACGTTGCACAGGTGCATACAGAGAACAGAAGAAATTGACAGGTGTCTTGCTCTGTCACTCTTTTCTTTGTCACTCTCCATCTCTGTCTCTGTCTCTCTCTGTCTCTGTCTCCCTCTCTCTGAAAACAAGCTGCCCCACCGAGCCCAGTGCTCACAAATTCAGAAGGGTTGGCCAGCTACTTACAGAGCTGTAAGGACCTGCCTATCTCCTGCTCACCTGTTATGGATGTAAATCTCTACCATATTTGTTTGTGGTACTAGAATCTAAACTTATATCTTAATGTTTGTGTGTCACATACAGCAATTACTGAGTTATCAAGCTAGCTCTGCCCAAATCTGATTAACTTACATGAGCTTGTCATAAATGCTAGATAAAAATATTATTTAAAATATCTTATTTATTGACTCATGCTCCAAACAAAGCCATTGACAGAGATGATTTGGTTTTCAGATAAACCCTGCCAGACTTGTGCTAGTGTGTACATATCTGTAAAGCCATATCTGAATACCTGAATTTTAATTCTGTGCTCATTCCAACTGATTGTGTCAAATAGTAGGTTAAAATGCAAACACAAACATAAGAGAAAGGCTGTAAAACTCAGTTCAGGATGAAGACACCAAAGCTTGAGAATACCACAGAGACACTTGAACATGTTCAGCTCACATAAAGACAAGAGCTAAAATTGCCAAAGGCAGGAAGTTAGGCCAAGCCGTATAACCAGCGAGTTTATTTTTAAGTCATAAAAATGTAAACAGAATTTTAAAAATATTATTAATATTGTCATTTCCCTTATTTTCTTACAAACCTAGAAACTCTTTAAGAGGATCGTCAAAGAGTAAACACAGTATTATGCAAGGCTATGCAGCCAAGAGTTAAGGGAAAACTTTTTCCCACCCTTTTCTGAAATTTCACATGGGTTAATTTTCTGACTCATAGTTTCCAGTGAGATAAAGTTCCCATTATCCTTTCCAGGCTCTAAATTCCCAAATGAAGATTCAGGAAGGATGGCCTGGGCTTGTCCAGTACACCGAATATACCAGCCCTCAAGCTTACTTAGAACAAACAGCACCACATAACTTCCAGGTAATTTCCTTTTGTACTTTTCTCTTGAAATTTACCTGAATTCCAATAATTAGATGAAATAAAGTGTAACACCAGAAAACTGAGCCCTGATTATTTGACCCACGAGAAATGAGATCAGCAAAATGTGAGCAGAAGAAAAAAGAAAGAAATGAAACAAAGAAAAGGAAAGAATAAAATGGGTGGGTATAATTGAAAATAACCAGAAAATGTGACTCTCCCTTAAAATGGTTGGCAGAGCGAAGGCTGATAGATTTCTCCAGAAACACATTCTAGGACAAAATGGAGAGGCTTCTGTTTACAGTGGAAGGAAAAAGCACCTCCTGACACAGAAAGCTCAAGCGCAGCAGCCTTTGTAACTTAATGATTGTTCATTTGAGATTACTGATAAGAAAATCATTTTACCTAGCAGTTCTGCAGTTCAGTTAAACTCTGAAGGAAAGAAAAAGTCATACTTCGAAGTACATATTTTTAAGTGAAGCCTTATGATTTAAAATGAAAAATACTTTAATTCTTTTTTTAAAAAATATAATTTCCATTATTTATTCTTATATTTGGTCAGCTTGACAAGGTATGAAAATAGATGTAATAGTGGTACGTATTTCTTGGGGGTAACAAAAACTCACTTAATTGGACATATGACCCACCCAGTATGAGAAGATTTATTTATTTATTTATTTATTTACTTATTTATTTATTTATTTATTTATTTATTTTGCGTGGCTGATAAGGTGATGTGTCGACAGACAATAGAACAGTACCTATAATTTCTAACTGAATTCTAAACACTTGGTCATACTTCTATAGAGAAGTGTTGCTCTCACATCTAATTTTTTTTAAAAAGCTTTTTGTTGTTTTTCAGTATCCAGTGAAGACCATCACAGAAATTCACAAATGGTCAAAATGTAGAAAAAAACTGACTGTAGGATGCTCAGCCACAATTGCTACCGTTACAGCATAGCCTTTTCAGCTAAGGCTTTCTAAACATCAAGGAAAGGGGTAGAAAGAATCTCAAGGTCAAAGGACCAGTTTGTTTGATATGAGTTGGTATCTTCCATATAAATCAGGGAAACTGTACTCATGAAATCTCAACAATGTGATCATCTAGACAATGCCTGTACAATGATAGCTCCAACTGGTATACCAACATAGGTGAGGGCATCTTTCAATGCTTCACCATTATATCAAGAACTATAGAAAATCAATAGTTGCCTAGAGAGAGAATTTGGCTTCACCTGGAGATGAACTCCATATGATAGGTTGTCCAACCAAGCAGTTAACCTTAAACCTTAAACACACACACACATATACATACATACAGGCTGTATGTGTGTGTGTGTGAAAAATTAAAGAGAATTTCATGAATTTGAGAGGGAGTAGAAGGCAAAGTGAGAGGAAGGGTGAAAATTATATAGCGTATTCATATATGAACTACAAAAATGTAAATATAAGAAAACAATACTGTTCCCACTATGACTGCTATGACAGTAGTCACAAATCCCCTAAGATTGCTTTGACAATATGTCACAAATCAAAAAGATTGTATCAAAACACATGTGATATGTTTCCTGGATGTACAGCTTATTTGGATTATTTAATTGCTCTTTCCCTTGGCAACTTGAATAGGACCTTCATAGTATGAAAGCTGTTCCTCAAGTCAAGTCACCTTAACTCCTCCAAGTTTTATGTCCAGATCGTATGTTGACTTCACAAGAGGGATTTTTCATCAAGTTCTGGAAGGCAACCAAGGGCAACAGTAATGACTTATATTTTTGGGGGAAGTCTCTTAGACTCCCTTGACTAACAATTCAAAGGGAGGCTTCGCATGCTTGACACTGGGTTTTCTGCTAGATAGTCTATGTCTTCTTTGGAAAGCAGTACCACAGCAAGTAGCTTCAGTTCATTAAAATTATTTATATATGTACACACAGCTACACATATACACACATGCACACAAGCAAACACAAAGTGTTTTTTCTCAGTAATATAAAATAATGTTTCCCTATGTCTTTTCAATCATCCTTATTGTTCTTCATTCCTCTTCCTCACCACTCTCTCTCTGTGACCCTCCCACTCTTTCTTAGATAAATCCCACCCCCATGTTTTATTCCTTTCCTTTCATCATAATATCTGAACCCTAATATTACCTTCAAGAGCACCTGCTGTCCACTTTGATCCCTTTTTATTTTTGAGGCTTCTGCAGTTACTCCAGATTAAATACTCAAAGCTAAAGATTCAGAGCTAGGATTCATAAATAAATGAAGTAACACGTGGTGCTTATGTTTGCGCTTCTGGTTTACCTCAGTGGCCATCCTATCAAAAGCAGCTTACAGATTCAGTGAAATCCCAACCAAAATGCCCATGACATTTTTTTTTACAGAAATAGAAACAGTATGTCCTAAATTTCATATAGAACCACAAAAGAACCTTGATTAAAAAAAAATCCTATGCAAAAAATCACAATGCTGTGAGGATTATAATACTAGATTTCGAGCTATAATGAGTAAAAACAGCAGGTTTCTGGTACAAAAACAGACATGTAGATCAATGTAACAGAATAGAAGATCCAAACATGGGTACATTTGACTGCAGCCAGCTTATATTTAGCAGAGCCTCCCCACCCCCTGCAACTACGACTGGAGTTAAAGCAGCATCTTCAGCATATGGTCCTGGAAAAACTATGGCCACATATAGAAAGATCAAATCATGCCGTTATCTACCACCCTGTACAAAAACCAGCTCCAAATGAATCACAAACCATGATGTGAAACCTGAAATACTAGGAGAAAACAAAGGTGTATCATACATGACAAAGGTATAGGTAAGGGCGCTCTGAATAGGATTCTATTATCTCAGAAATTAAGGCCAACAACTGGTAAGTGAGAAGTCATAAAACTACAATGTTTCTGCGCAGCAAAGAAAACAATCAAACATGTGAAGGGGAAGCTCACAGAATGGTAGGGAATCTTCTCCAACTATATAGTGAATAAAGGACAAATATCCAGAATATATAGAGAACTCAAAAAACAAAAAACAAGCAACAACAAAGATTAAAAAAAAAAAAAAAAGAAACATCACAATTTAAAAATAGCTATTGATCCAAATAGAAAGTTCTTAAAGGAGGAAACAAAGATAGCTAGAAATATCTCAAAAGCCATTTATCATTTTTAACAATTAGGGAAATGCAAATTTGAATGATATTTTATCTTACCCTTGTCAGAATGACCAAGATCAGGAAAACAAATTACAACAAATGCTAGAGAGGATGTGGGAGAAAGGAAACCATCATGCACTTTTGGTGGGAATGTAAACTTGTATACTAACTCTAGAAATTAATAAGCTAAATATTATTAATATTACTCCTTGGCATGTATCCAAAGGACTGAACCTCCTCTCCACAGATACTTGCTCACCCATGTTCATTCCATCTTATTCACCTTAGCTAGTTAATGGAGACAATCTAAATGTTCTTTAACCTACAAATGGATAATGAAGATGTGATACATGTACACAATGGGATACAATTAAGTTATTAAGGAAAAGGAAATCAGAGAATTTGGTGGTAAATGGGTGACATATATTTTCAAGAACTGTATTTGGTAAAGGTACAACCAAATGAATATGGGATATGCAAAGAGTTTAATTAGCTGATAAATATTAATAAAACTAAAATAGTGATTAATAAAACTTAGATTTGTTATTGACCTTAATTTAAATACACAGGCTTTAATTTAATGTTTCAATTGACATTTTCTTTTTAAAATTATTGTTTACAATTTATTCACTTTGTGTCCTGGCTGTTGCCTCCTCTCTCATTCTCTCTCAATCTCACCCTCCCTTCCTCTTCTCCTCCAATGCCCCTCCCTTATTCCACTGATAGGGGAGGACCTCTTCCCCTTCTATCTGACCCTAGCTTATCAGGTCTCATCAGGACTAGCTGAATTGTCCTCCTCTGTGGTCTGGCAAGGCTGAACCCCCCCCCCCCCTCCATGGAGAAGTGATCAGAGAGCCTGCCACTGAGTTCATGCCAGAGACAGTCCCTGCTCCCCTTACTAGGGAACCCATTTGGAGACTGAATCCATGGGCTATATCTGAGCAGGGGTTTTAGGCCCTCTCCATGCATGGTCCTTGGTTAGGGTATCAGTCTCTGCAGGGCCCCCAAGCCCAGGTGTTTTGGCTCTGATGGTCTCCTTTTGGAGTTCCTGTCCCCTCTGGGTCTTTTGTTATTGAACTTTCATTGGTCAATTTGATTCATGAAAATGTTGTGTTTTTATAGTAATGTCCACATATTATATTTTACTGCATTTATGACTGTGGGGAAACACATCAAAATTGTTTCATCAGTTAAAAAATAAGAGAGTAAATAACTTATCTATTCAAGGAGAATAAATAACTTATTCCAGATAGCAGGATTAATAAATTTTAAATCCAAGAGTTACCTTTGGGTTACTTCATTAACTTTGTATTCTGGTTTAGACACCCCCCCCCAATTTAGTCATTATATATCCGGATTGAAGCCTCCTCTTTCAACTCCTCAAGTCTCATCAGGACTGCCTGGATCTGGGGAGCCTCCTATGGACAGTGCTCTGAAAGGTTTCATCCAACAGTGGACAGAAGTGGATGCTAAGACTCACAGCCAAACTTTGGGCAGAGCACAGGCAGTTATACGGAATAAATGGGAGGAACATAGAGGGACATGGAGGGGACAGGAGCCCCACAAGAACAACAAAGCTAAAACATATGAGCCTAGGGGGTCCTGCAGAGTCTGTTTTGGATCGTAAATGTAAACAAATGCCTGTGTATCACATGCTTAGATTCAGGTTGGTGTTACTGGGAGCTGGTGTAACTTTTGAGAACTTGAGCCTAGTAGAAAACTGATTCTCTGTCTGCCTGTCTCTTTCTCTCTCCATCTCTCCCTTCCCCTTTCCTCCTCCTTTCTCTCCAGGCCACCCCAGTACAAGTTATTTCATTGATGTACCACAGGTCTAATTCAGTAAGACATTAATCTAGACATAAAGATCTGAGCATGTGAACAAAACTAAATCTAGTTCCTCATCATAAGTTGATTTCTTCAGATTTGTTGTTAAAACACAATCTTATTAGCAGACACTGCTGGATGAACATTTCAGTGTTGCATTCTAAGTTAAATTTAACAGTATTATGAAAACATATCATGGACTGTTCAAGATTTCTTTACTCCTTCTTCATAAGTAACAATGCATAATCTCTAATAGTGTATGAAAAATATTTTTCATTAATTGAAAGTAGACTTTTTATCACATAATAAATTGTGATTGTGGTTTTCCCTCTCTCTTCTTTCATTTTCTCCCTACCTGGGCGTACATTGGATGCATTCCCTATCTGTCTCTCATTAGAAAACAAAACAAAACAGGCTTCTAAGAGATAATAATAAAATAAGATAAAACATGGCAAGCTAAACAACTAACACATCAAAGAAAAAAAATAAAGTGCACATATATGAATAAAAGGAATCATAATATGTGAGTTTATGCCTACCTAGGGTATACACCTGCCTAGTGCAGAAAGTCATACATTGCTGTATTTCTCAGTGTTACAAAGTAAAAATAAGAAAACAAGTTGAATCTTAAAATAGCAATAAAAACTTTATTATCACAGTCTTATTTTACTTCTTTTTAAAGCTGATAGTGTTGACCCCTGTATATCAAGTACACCCATCACACTTTGTCATTATTGAGACATTAACTGAAACACTGAGCACATCAGCTCTCATGCTGGTAAGACCTCAGTCAGAAGATCTTCCACGAATAAGTCTATAGCATCTTGGTGAGACATCATGTCCATATGTTCCATGACTGACATGCAGACTTTTCATTTGTCACCTCTGTCTGAACTCTGCATCTGAATATGTAGATAAATGTTGCTATATCCATCATCACCGTACTTTAATTTCACAACCTGTTATGAATGACTGCTTAGTCCTAAATATAAGTTTTACTGAAATTCCTCCAGAGTTAGAAGTCGTATATGTTTTCTCTTCAGAATACCAGTCTTTCTTTTTGCTATTTCTGTTAAGTCAGACACAAATGAAAAATAAGAATAACTAAAGTGTATGCCAATCCAGAGAAGTGCTCATAAAAATAACACATCAATATCCTATCTAATCTAAAAGAAGGAGGTTGATGTGGAATGAGGTTTGTAGAGAGTAATACTACCTGAGCATCAGGTTGGAATTTTTATTTGCTTGTAGAGGGTAATGAAGCCTTTATCTTTAAAGATACAAAAATGGTTTAGTGAATAAATCACATGTCAAGAGTCACTGAGCAAGTCCTTAAATTCAGAAGTCTTGAGACTGTGGTGCAGGAATCCATAGAAGTGTGTGATTCCCAGTGAGTTTAAGAGCAGTGTTCTGTCTTGCTCTGTGTCCCTCATGTGAGTGCCTTTCATAAGCTGTTATTCCTGGACTATTCTCTTTGTCTATACCGCCTACTTTTCACCATCCTGCTTTGCAATGCCTGAGACTGAAGCTCATGACTGCCCGTGTTACATTGTTTGCAAAAACGATTGCCCAATGAATGCCCCCATATTACCCTGTCCTGCCTTCATGAAGAAGAGTAAGACTCAACCAGCATAATCCCCAGAGAAATTAATGTTTGAAAAAAATGTTTTTGAAAAAAGAGCATGAACAATATGGAGTGACATGCAGATAATGACAACAGACTGGAGAGTCAGGGTTATTTCTAAGATGTATTTTCATTATGTTTTTAAATTATGTATATTTCTGTGGGTCGGTGTTTGGCTAGGTGCACGTGAAAGCTAGTGACTTTTGAATAGGCCAGAAGCATTTGAATAGATGTCATAAATAAAGGTAATTTTCAATGGCTGAAGGACACGGCTTTTATAGCATTTTATAATTATTTGGCTCTATTTTTAATGGAAGAAATTTAAATCTCTAACTTGCTAAACTGATTGTGATTCAATTATGTCTCACTGTTTTGCTGTACTAATCTGCCTAGTGGAATCATGCTCAACCTGGCAAAGAACTGTGTCACTCCTACAACCCTCTTTAATACAAAATTTCACTAAGGCTGAGTCTTTATAAAGCTTTACCATTGGGAGTAACATTTGTGACAAGGTTGTATTGGTTATTTTTCTTTAAGACAAAGGAATTTGTCTTGTGCTATATAATAGTAATAAGAATTAGAGAAAATATGACAAATAGAAAATATTCAACAATGAAAAAGATAATCATAGCTTTCTCTATTATGTCTTAAAAAAAAGACACTGAAAAGAATTTCCACCTATATTGCTGAGAAAAATAGGCTTCTGTAAAAGTTTACATAAAATATCCCTTTAATTTAAGTTTTAGTTACATTATTTATTTAATTATTCAACAATTTAATTGATATTATTAACAACTAAAACTAGAAGATTTGAAATTAAATATAACAACGTTGTTTTCTATTTCTATTTCCAATCTTTCAATCAATGTTATTGCAATCATGATCTCTAAACTAATGATGCCAACTGTGAAAACTTTTAAAAATTCATATAGAAAAATCAAGACACGGCCTATAAATAACTTATGTATTCATGTACAATGAAGAAAAATTAAAAAGCTATAGCAGAAAAGTAGTCCTTATTTACTCTATTACACAGTCTTCAATTAAAACATGAAAACATTTTGGAATTCAAGCTACAAACAATTCACTGTGTCAGGGTATGACAACTGTACCTAAGTCATTTTTCTCTTCAATGGGCTTACAATACAGCTGTAGAAATACAGGTTCTCATAAGCCTCTAAATGAAAATAGAATCAATTAACACAATTCCTCTTGTTGTCTACAGAGCCAGACATAGGAAAGAATTGCATGTTTACTTCATCTTTATAAAGATGTAAAGGACATAATTAAATTAATTTTATTGAAAAATAGGATAAACCCACTAAAATCAGTACATCTAAACAAACTAAGCAAAAGAGAGGACCCTAACTAAAATGTTCAATCCCCATCCTGAAAGGCAAAGGGGATGGACATCAGAAGAAGAAGAAAACAGGAAACAATCTAGGAACCTGCTACAGAGGGCCTCTGAAAGCCAGAAGAAGAAAACAGGAAACAACCTAGGAACCTGCCACAGAGGGCCTCTGAAAGCATCTGCCCTGCAGACTATCAAAGCAGATGCTGAGCCTGATGACCAACTGTCGGGCAGAGTGAATGGAATTTTATGTAAGAAGTGGGAAATAGCAAGAGCTGGAAAGGACGGGAACTCCACAAGGAGAGCAACAAAACAAGATAATTTGAACACAGGGAACTTCCCAGAGACTCATACTCCAACCAAGGACTATTCATAGAGATAACCTAGAACCCCTGTGCAGATGTAGCCCATGGCAGTTCAGTGTCCAAGTGGGTTACATAGTAATGGGAAGAGGGACTGCCTCTGACATAATCTGATTGGCCTGCTCTTTGATCACCTCCCCCTGAAGGGGGAGCAGCCTTACCAGGCCACAGAAGAGGACAATGCAGCCATTCTTGATGTGATCTGATAGACTAAGATCAGAAGGAAGGAGAGGAGGACCTCCCCTATCAGTGGACTTGGGGAGGGGCATGCATGCAGAAAGAGGAGGAAGGGTGGGATCGGGAGGGGAGGAGGGAGGGGCTTATGGGGGGATACAAAATGAATAAAGTGTAAATAATAATAATAATAATAATAATAATAATAATAATAATAAAATACACTTAACACAACATTTAAACAAAAAGAAAAAAAGAAAAATAGAGAATGATCAAGAACTTGAGAATCAAGTTTGGGGTTCTTTGTTAAACTTGTGACCCTGAAAAGAAGAAAGGTCTCAAAATGCAGTGGCCACATTTATATTCCAGAGGATTCTGTGCACACAAGACAGTTAAAACTGTAAAGTTTATCATATCACCACACCTGTACAACTGCTGCTAACTCTGAAAGAACAACTTTAACACACCTAAGTAGCTCTTAGTTTATAGGAAAGGAGCAGCCCTTGAATGGCCTTAGATTGAAGTACTCACTTCACTTCAAGTGAAGCCATGCTGAAGCCAGTGTGTGAATGCACTTGTGTGCAGTCAGAATGTTCATCGTCTCTAAAGAGAAGAGTCAGCTCCATCTGTTCTGAAGTGTAAGAGCAGAGAGAAAAGTGGGTAGGCAAGCAGGTCATGTTACTATGGGGAAGCACAGAGCAGAGCTGAGAGAGTTACGTTCATCTATGTCACTTGGAAACAGATTTATTCCCTTTTGATAGAGAGGTCCTGGATTGAGTTTAGGAACTTTATCTAAGTACTTCCTGTTGTACCCAGTGAGAAAAGATTAATGGATTGCTCTGAAGAAGAGACATCCTTTTGAATGTAAGTGGGCTAGTTTTTCTCCATATTTCATTCAACATCTGTTTGCATAATGATACAATGACTTTATAAAAGGAGGAAACAAAGCCGCAAACATATTAAATTTAATCCAATCAGCTGTCTTTCAGGCAGTGAAAGAAACATAGACATGTGAGGACACTGAATGGGTGATTTCCCTTTCCTCTATAGTTATCATGTTATTAAATGACAATAGGTGAAATACTTCTTATCCCCCTAATAGATTTGGGAGCCTGTTTGGAACATACACACAGGTGTATATAATTTGGGAGATCCATATGAATTTATTCCAAATTGAATTGTCAGTCACTGCAATGTGATCAGCTGGCAGTAAAGCAAAGTAGAAAGCATGTGAACCTTGCTCTCCAATCACAGCAATCTACATGGCTGATAAGTAAACCCATGCATTTTGCGTTGTTCCCTTTCCAGAAATATTTTTTTCTCATTTTATTTTGTGCCATTTTCTAAAATTCTTTCAGTTTTTGGAGACCTTTTCCAGCTTATGAGTCATCACGAAAGAAATCATGAAAATAATTTGGAAGAGTAAAAACACAAATAATTTATCAGTCTCTCTCTTTTCTAAACACTCAATCAATATTCACTAAGTACTCATATTGTTTTAGGAGTTGGACATGTATGTTTGCTATCTGCCAGCAGCCATCTGACCCTTTCTATCTGCCATTTTGTGATTTGAAAGTGACAACTGGCCAAACTTTCATCATCACTTAATTCACAGCTTGAGATAGGATTTCAGAATTTAACAGACAATATCTCAATGTGTCTATAAATATGTTTAGTATCATTCACTGTGTAGAAAAATACAAAAAGAGCCGTCTCTCAGCCCAGAAAGAGAGGGCAAGTCAGAGAGAATAAAGCTTCTCACCTTCTGGATTTTAATTTGTTCTAACTTAGGATGTTTTTTTTTACTACCAAGAATGTTACTACAAGGCTATTTAAGGTTGTTCAAAACATTAAACAACTTTCCCCCTATAAACTTCTTCAGCCCATTCATAACCAGACATATCTGGGAAGGTGGGATGACTAACTGCCTGGGGACACAGGTTGGCTTTCTTGTCAGATCTGTCAATAGCATGCACTTAAATGTTACTCATAACTTAAAGAAGAAACATCTAATAGTTGTTAATGTCTTAATATCATCCACGTATGCACTATTGATCCAAAGTGTAAAGCTCATGAGAGAATACCTGTGTGGAAACGTAATCACAATGAAGCCTGGATAAATCACCAGTTTCTCTCAGTCTTGAACTGTCTTAAACTCTCTGTCTCAGTTTCTACCAGAGACATCTGACACAGCTAAGGAATAAGGGTGTTAAAGGAAATAGACACTCAGCACCTCCATATTAGTTACATGAAATGCTGGCACTGAACAGTGGCTAAGGTCTGGCCAGCATAGAAGTAAGTCTCCTCATTTATTCACCTGGAATGTGGCATTTTGATTTAAAAAAAAAAAAGGTACAGTATTTTTTTACCACATTAAAGTACCTCAGATATTAAAGAAGCCCCTTACTTCCGGAATCACCTTGTTATCTGTCTAAAGACAGTGTTTATCTGGAATGCATTAGCTTTCTATTCATTGCTCTTCATTGTAAGAAATGAAATTTCATTTGTGATGACATGGGAGGATCTAAGGGACACTGTGTTAAATAAAATAAGTCAAGCATGAAAAGACAAACTCCACATGATCTCACTCACAGATGGAAGCTGAAAGAGAATTCTACGTAGAAACTGAGGGTAGAAATAAGGGTTCTCCATGGCTGAGGAAAGTGGAGAGAGGGGCCAAGTGGAGGGTGGCCCAGGTGCATTGCCTTAGTTCAGTAGAAGAACCAGTTCTGGCCAACACAGTGAGCAATAAGTCCTCCTTATATCTGGAGAGTGAACAACACAGCACTTCTTGGGATAGGTGCTAGGAAAAGGTTTTACAACTTTACTTTTCTATACACTTGGAAGACATTTTTTTTAAAAAAGGAGAAATGGAAAAAACAGAATCCATGTGGTAAAAGGGAAAAGTATATAACTTTTCCTCTGGGTCAGCAAGTGAGTCTAGTTTAGTCAAAATTTTTTTTCAGAGTTCCCCGCCCCCATAGGAAATTTTATTCAAACTATTTCAGGTGAATATATAATACACTCAAGAGTCCTGAGTCATAAGAATAGATAAGTCAATAACAATTTATTCTCAAGGAGTAAAATTTCCTATCCAACATGAGTCACTGGAGGAGCCACCAAGCTTCCTGAGTGTGTAGAGATGGGCAATGCAATGACATTTCCAGAAGAGGGAACACAGCCATTTGCAGAGAAGCTGAATTCAGAGAGGGAGAGAAGAGACGTCTCAGGTGTGTAGATGTCCAAACTGTTTGCCGTTTTGAGAGCAGTGGATGCTTTTAATGGCTTACTAGCCCTTTTAAGTAAACATTAAAAATGTAGTATACTCAGCAATTCTTTTATTATTTATTTATTTATTTATTATAGTTTACTCATTTTGTATCCCATCTGTAGCCCCCTCCCTCATCCCCTCCAAGTCTCACTCACTTTCCCTCTTCTCCCCTTATGCCTCTTCCACAGTCCACTGATAATAAATTAAATGTCACTATCTCTAAGTAGTGAATTTGGAAGATTATGGACAATCTAAAGCTTTGTGTTAGCTGGGACTTTGACTCTTTGGGCTATTTCAATTTAATTCCACTTATTTTATGGTGAAAAGATGGATGCTCACCTCATATAAAAGTATTTCTTTTTAGAGAGGGACAACATATATATATATATATATATATATATATATATATATATATATTTTTGTCATAAGAATTATTCCAAGGTAAAGGCCAGATGAGATTTGAATGAGAGAATAGATCAGACAGAAAATTGGGTGTCAGGGCAACAAAGTGACAAGTAGAGAAAAGTTGTGAGCAGAAGTTACTCAACATTTCCACCGAAAAGCTTTACATTGGGACTTTATCAGAGTTGAGTCTTTTGAGATCTGTCTGTCACCAGACAGTACTAAGCACACTGATTCTAAAGAAAATCTTTGTTCTAATTCCCGCCTGACAGAAAAGCTTCTGGGATCACTCAACCCAATCTTCATCCTTTACAAAGGAAAACTATAGAGAGAATGATTAGATTCCCAGGGGTTCTCCTGATTTAACTAGCTCTGTCTAACCAGACAACTGCCTAAGACTCCCCCCACCCTCTCCTTTACTGAATCCAGCACACAGCAAAAAGCTTGCTTTTATTTTCTTCCCTTTGGGGTTCCTCAAAGTAGAGGTGTCCCAGAAAGGAATTCTTTGTAACTGGGTCACCTAGGTGATTGATAAAGGGGCACAAGCATTCCAAAGATAGAGTGTCTGTTGCTCCTTTTCCTCCACATGACAATGGTGCAGAATGTCTGACCCAGATTCAACTCATGGGAAGGTAAGACTGTCAAGCTGATACTAAAACAAGGAAATGTCAGCATTCCTCACACTGAATATCAGAGCTGAGAGCCTCTAGCACACATTGCACAAGTAGACTGACAACTTTGCTCTAAAAGTAGGATTACATCTATATTATTTTACAAAAAAATGAGCATTCACCTAATTTTGAGAAAGACCAAAAAGCACAGTCATCCTCAAAATTCATAACACTACCAATTTTTTTTTTCTTTTGGCAGAGCTATACAGTTGAATATTTTTGGAAGTTTATCTCACTTTTGTGTTTGCTGTTTACAGGATGGTTGTTTCACTAACAGCAAAACTGAAGAAATTCCCCCAAGAGTATTTCTAGGTTTGAAATTAAAATAATTACCTTCTGTTCTGGTGATCATAACATTCTCAGCTCCTATATATGTGGTAGGATCACTGGCTGTGGGCAACTACAAGTGCCTCTGGCTAATTTTAATAGAAATATTTTTACTTGAAAAGTAATTAGGCTTATAGCCTCTGTGGGAGGATGAAAACTCAGACTTTGAAAATAAGAACTTCATAGAAAAAAAAAAAAAAGAAAAAGAAACAAGACAACGGCCTTTAAATAAAATGTCCAGTTGGGAAGCACTTCTGCCACAGGAACACCGACACTGCTGCCCTTACTTTCAGGTGGGGGTTCACATCCTCAGTTTCTCTTCCTGTTTGTACGGCTTTTGTCATGAACTATCCTCTGTGAAAACTTGCCACATCTTTATGGGCTCAGTGGTATCTACAAGTGAGAGTTCATTATTATCCTGCCTGTAGGGTGTTGACTTTCCCTTACAAAAAAAGTGGTTGAGAAGTGTTCTGGGACATTTACCTAAATGTCCAGCCATTCTCCCCTCCCCCTCTCCCCCAGACACATGCATGCAATTTAGCTATGGGCTAGAATACGTAAATTGGAGAATGTTAACTGAATGAGGCTCAATGTATGGGACTATGAAAAAATCTTGTCCACCTTGGATGCAGAGCTTCCAGTGTTGATGCTTTAGTGTCATCCACAATCTTGTTGTTACTCTGTAAATACACCTATACTCTGTAAATACACATAATAATCTCATTGCTTCCTCAAAGAAAGCTTTTGATGGAATAGTGTTCTGATTCTCCTTGAGACATCACAGAGAGGGGTTGATATTGCTTATATTTCTCCCAAGAGGTTGGGAGGGGGTTTTCTCCTAACAATGACTGCATCCAGATTAAAAATTCCCAAGCAAATACCAGTTGGCCAGGATGAGCTCAAGCCCTGGTTGTCTGTATTTCCCACACAAGCCTTCCCTACAGTTCAGCTACTATTTGGACAATTCATTTAAAAGATTATCTTGAGAAAAAAAAGCTGGAACTCCCATAGGAGTTTGTAACAACACATAACATTTGCATATTACTACATAAAAGAGGGTATTAACTGCAGTAGAATAAAGATATATTTGCTGTAGCCAAAAAAAGATGGGTGATGACCACTGCATGCCTCTCTTCTTGTTTTGTTTTGTTTTTAAATGTTTGTTTTGGATTGTTTACTAGAATAAAATTGGCATTATACTGATCTGTATTTTCTATATCACTTTTTTGTTTTGTTTTTTAATAAATTTTTTAAATTTATTACAATTTATTCACTTTGTATCCCAGCTGTAGCCCCCACCCTTGTCCCTTCTCAATCCCTCTCTTCTTAACAGACTTTTGTTTTCTTGACCTTCAAATCTCTAGATTACTTACTAGAACCAATAAAGAAAAGTCTAGGTTTTTCTCTTGTAAATGAGTGTTCTGTTTCTGTCTCCTGGATTGTAAGGATAAAGGTGGCTTAGGAGTAGGTGAATTCTTCAGTCAGCTGAGTTTCTGGACAGTAAGTGAAAAGGCACAGCTGGCAAGAGCTGTCTAGGCTGGCAGTGGGTTCAGACATTCCAGAACTTTTTCTGTTTTCTGCAGAAGATACGTTTTCAGAAACCTCAAAGTCTTTCTTACCTTTGATTTATCCCCCACCTCACAGCAGCTGTGAAGAGGGAGTCTTACAGAAGAAGGAAAAAAAAAAAAAAAGGTCAGGATTGGTTATTATATGGTTTTGTTTAGACAAGAGTGAAGGACCATTATGTACGAATATACAAAAAGTGAAAAATATGAAAAACAGGTTAGCTGTACTTCAAGCAAAGGGCACTGGGCCTACAATCCCAGTTATTACATGCTCTGGGAATAGTGAATGTAATTGTTCATTTTTCAGTGCTCTAGGCAGCAATTTAGTTTGTATCTGAAAAAAAAAATATTGCTCTTTTATCTCTTTTCTCTCATGGTCTGAACCATGGAGGTGGGAGACTCCTAATGTTAAAAGGTTAGTGAAAAAAAATCATTTTGGGAAGTAAAAAATGTTTTTATTTTAATATCCTATTACTTGTAAAGTAAAGGGTGGAATTTTTCTGTAGACATTTTCCTTTTATTTTTTTCCTTGGCTTAAAGAGATGTGTAACCTTCAACACACTGAGCATGTAAACCTCTGGCAGCACGCCCGAAGACCTGAGCTCTACCACAGTGGCTTATGTGGTAGGAGAAAAATCAAACCTCTACAACTTGTCTCTCTCTGACCTCTACACATGTGCAGGTGTGTGCTTGCACGTGGACATTTGCACATGCATATTTGCACACAAATAAGTGTAATAAAAAATATTTTTCGAAAGTAATGAAAACAAATCTTTTTTTCTCACTAAAATCCCAACTGAAGAAGTGTAGGTTTTGGCAAAAAGCAGTAAAAGATGGAGTCATTATCAAATAGTTACAAGTTTTTATTTTGTTTTGTTTTTTTTTTACTGTGTGTGTGTGTGTGTGTGTGTGTGTGTATGTGGCTTTTTCAAACAACAGTGTTAGTTGTCCCTCCCTTTGCAAAGCTTCCATCTTCCTCCCTATTTTTGTTCCTCTTTTTAATATTAAAATATTTTTAATGTCAGTGGGAAGTCACAAGGGAGAAGTACTTATTATGTACAAGAGTGCTTCCCCATCATATTCAAATCACTTAAAGAGTTAAAGCAAAGCCAATGCCTGAACCAGCCTGCCCTGGCCAGTCAGACTTCCTTATCTAGAGTTGGGGCCCCACCTTGGCTATTTTAATTCTCAATTAAATAAAATGTAATAGCAAGTTAAATGTCCTTATCTCAGAAGCTGGCCTCACCATTCTTTGGGGTTGAACATCAAGATTAGTTAGAGATGTAAGTCAGGTCACACAGAAAGATTGTGAGCTGAAGTGTTGGCAGCTTTATTTAGGGGATCAGTAGCCTCTCACCTTAACACAGGAGCCCAGCTGGAAGGCAGCAGTAGAAACAGTAACAAGGACTGCACCTCTTCCTTGAAATCTAAACTATTCTCCTCCATTCCTAGTCTTAGGAGAAGGTATTGAGCCCTCCCAGTTGGAACATGAGTGTTTTATGATCTCAACACCCTGGATCTGACTCCCTTGCCCACACCACATTGCATAAGCAGCAGAGAACACAGGAACAACCAGGCCTGATCATTTACCAATTTCTGGAAACTCTGTGGATTGCAAGGACATGTTCTTTATTGGGATTCACTTTGAGGGGCAGACAGAACTTGGTTAAAAGGGAACCTGGGAATCCTACAAGAAGCCCAGCTAGGAACCAACTCCCCCCGCACAGAGCATGGATCCACCCTTCACTCTGAGATTTTATTCAGTATCCAAGGTGAGATCTGAGGACGAGTGTTTTATAAGGGTAACCTTAATTATTCCACAGCTGACCTGCAGATGTCCCAGTAAAACATAACCATCACACATGACAGGAACTGCTTTCAGAGAAATCAGTTATGTTTCTGTGGGAAATGCTAAGCTCTCTTTTCCTGTTGCAAGAGAGACATCAGACAGGTTTTACAAATCCTTCTATGATTTATAAAACAAAGTGGTGGAAGGAAAATGAGTTGGATATAGAAGAACATTCATTGGGACTCAAAAGAAAACTTCATAATGATCACTCAGGTTACCTTAATAAAACACTATTTCTAGTCTCTAGATTTATCTAGAACGATGGCTGCTCTCTATGGAAATTATATCTAGATGTGTCTGGAATGATGAACACTTGATAGAGATACTATGAGTGGGACTAAAGCAAGCAGTAAATAAGTGATTGTTTACAGTGTATCTTAAAATGAAAATTCACTTTGAATATAACAACCTCATCATGACATAAGTTTTTGTAGCTAGATTAGAAAAGTAATCAAGTAAACATTGATGCATTGGATTAGCTTAATTTCCTAAAGCAACTCATCAGGCCTTTCATAGTTCATGCTAAGGAATCTTGAAGGTAGATTTCACAGCCAATAAATCTGTCAAAAGGAAGTAGTGGTCAATGGTATATTGATAGACTTATAGCCGAAGTAGGGGAAGGGAGACAGACATACAGAGAGAGAAAGGGACAGAAAGACAACGAGTTACCAGTGGTGAGGTCTGGGGGGCATTCTGCATCTTAGGAATAAAGATCATAAAATAAAATACATGGTGTAGTGACTTGACACTAGGAAGAAAGCAGGTTGAAAGACAAAGACCAAGATTTACAATTTTACCAAATTGAAAGAAAATTCACTATTACCTCCTACTGTAATTCCATTTCCAGAATTCCAGATGGCCTCAGAGAGGATCCCTGTACACACAGAAATCGAGAAATATTCTAATTCTGACTCAAGGATGCCAAACAAATAATCACAAGACAGGAGGGAATGGTGAGGGAGGGTGGAAAAGAGATGTCATCACAGCACTAGAATCGGTAGGGTGCTGAGACGTCAGAATCATCAGAATGCAGAGGGAAGATAAGGTCAATGGACCTGTAGACTTTGAACACTCAGATTTATTAACCTCGTTTTTTTTTTTCCTGAGTATGGCTAAGGAAAGTCTGAAGCAGAGCAGAATATATTAAGTCCCATAATGCTGGCCAAAACACAAGTAAAAAAGTAAAACAAAGAAGAAGAAGAGGAAGAAAATAAAAATAAAAAGAAGAGGCTAGAGAAATTAGCAAATACTGAGAAGATAAAGATGCAGAGTGCAGGGTATCTTATGAAAGAAGGGGGAGATAAAAAGACTTGGAGGGGACAGGAGCTCCACAAGGAGAGAAAAAAAATCTGGGCACAGGGGTCTTTTCTGAGACTGATACTCCAATCAAAGACCATTCATGGAGATAACCTAGAACCCCTGCACAGATGTAGCCCATGGCAGCTTAGTGTCCAAGTAGGTTCCCTAGTAAGAGGAACAGGGACTAGGGTAACAGGGACTGTCTCTGACATGAATTCATGGGATGGCTCTTTGATCACCTCCCCCTGAAGAGGGTGCAGCCTTACCAGGCCACAGAGGAAGACAATGCAGCCATTTCTGATGCTAGGGTCAGATGGAAGGGGAGGAGGTCCTCCCCTATCAGTAAACTGAAGAAGGGGCATGGCAGAAGAGGGAGGGTGAAATTGAGAGGGTGTGAGGGAGGGGGCTACAGCTGGGATACAAAGTAAATAAACTGTAATTAATTAAACAAATAAATACATTTTAAAAAAATTTTAAAAAGATGCAGAAGAGTGATGCATATGAACAGTGAATTCCCAGCACCTTGCAGATGCCCTGAATCCTCATGGCATGTGTGCACTTTGAGAACTGAACTAATAGAGAGCATAGCCTGAGTCCCACATAGTGGCATATGGCTCATGTAGAACAGACTGGAACCAAACTACAAAGTGTTTAAACACCAAATTAACCACAGGAATGTGATGGAAATGTATGACCTTGAAACAATTAGGACAATTAGCACTAAAGAAAATATTATTATTATTATTATTATTATTATTATTATTATAAGATTTTGGAACACTTACAGACTAAATATAACAGTCAGAATACTTACATGTGAGCGCAAGTCTTTCTACTTCTATATAATGGACTGATGTAAAAAAAGGAGGGATTAATTGCTGCTCCTGAGATGACATAGATTTTGGAATTACTTGACAGAAATTTTAGTTATAAGCCTTCTCCAGGAAAACAAAGATGATAGAAATACATTTGAAAGGAATGGAATAGAAGCAAAAGATGAAAAGGAGAATAAATGGTAATTATTAAAAGAATATAGCTCATAGTATAACATTAGGATGAGTAGCAAAATAACTGGGGCAGAAAGAAGAGTTAGAAGCTTGGAAACCCAAGAATAAGTTCTGTTCATTTCACATAATAGTAGTATCAAGAAATGACCAAACAGCAATACCAGGAAGTCTAATAGGTATATTATATTATATTATATTATATTATATTATATTATATTATATTATATTATATTATATTATATTATATTATATTATATTATATTATATATTATGTTATATTATATTACATTACAGTGTGTTATATTATGTTATGTTGTTATATTGTATTATAGCTCTGTATTATTGCATACATATATATTATCAGAGTGCCAGGAAAATGTTATTATTTAGGAAATTAACTTTAAACTTCTCAAATGTGGTGCAGCATTCTCTGCAGAAGATTGTGCCTACATCCTAGGATGAGAGGCCACACGCTAAGCACAGAAAACAAGCTATGGGGATTATCTTACCTTGTTAAAATTACAGCTGCTGGGAAAAACAGAGAAATGATGCTTTCATTTAGTTTGTCTCCTGTGGGTTACCATAACTATAACTGCTATAGCCAGCATGCGATTGCCTAAGCTTAGTACACCCAAAAGTTTGAAAAACTGCTCTTCTTATTTCAAAAAATGTTCTAGTCCATGCTTCTCTTATACCTTTCTTATAGTATTCACTTCCAGATTTCTAGTCATGTGAGGTTCAAGACAAGATTTACCAAAAGGCACAGAAAGCGAGCTTGTTGGGGCTTTGATGACTTTTATAACTGTGGTCTTTTGTTCTTTATCCTTGATTTATCTGCTCTGCTCAGATTTTATCATTGTTTCCAATGAGGGGGAAATGAGTGCTTATTGCCCTCTACCCAAAACTGGGTCCTCATTTTTTTTTTTAGTAGCTTTCAAGCACTCATATGTAAGACAAATATATGTTTAGCAAAGGAATCACAAGGTACTAAAAGTTACTTTTTGAATTTAGAGCCTCACCACAATTGACTGGGCTACTAAGTCACTGTTTCGTGTTTACGGGTACCCAAACGACTCTTGATTACTTACATTGCTACTCATTCTCACGCCTCTCACTGTCTATGCGTGTTGACAAATTCGAAGAAATTTTAATTATATCAATGACAGTCATTAGCGACATTTAGGAACTAAATGAATTTGGGACTGGGATGCAGCTCATTTGTTTCCCCCAAGGATAATGCATTTTTACAATATAAGGTCAACTAAATTCTTTCCTCTAAAGTTGCTTTTGGTCTTGGTCTTTTATCACAGCGATAGAAACCCTGACTAAGACATCAACAAGTGATGCGTGTGTGTGTGTGTGTGTGTGTGTGTGTGTGTGTGTGTGTGTAGCCTTGGCTGGCCTGGACTCACTTTGTAGACCAGGCTACCCTCGATCTTAGAGCAATCTGCCTGCCTTTGCCTCCCTCAGTGCTGGGATTACAGGCATGTGCGACCATGCCCGGCTTGACTAAGTGATTTTCAACATAGCAGTGTAGATTAAATATGAAAACCCCAGCTAAATGAGCCTGATACTCATTGTAGATGTTTTGCTTAGAAACAGTTTCGCAAATTTCCTAAGTATAAGCAAATATGCCAGATCTACAAAAAAAAAAAAAAAAAAAAGTCTGCATGTTGAGTGCAGACTTCTTTTTAATGCTGATTTAGACTCTCCTTCTTGAAGTTAAAAAATAATTATACCTTTTATGTTCTATAGCAACATTTTAACTTTCGCAGATTGAATCACCTGGTTAGCACAGTTTGGCTTTTCCCAGTGGTTTATTGAATACAACAATTAGCATCATATCTGAAAAATGAAACTTGGCTGTTAAGGAGAAATTCTTTTTTTTTTTTTTTTGTCTTTTTGATTTTTTTAATATATTTATTATTATTATTTTTTTTACACTTTATTCACGTTGTATCCCCCATAAGCCCCTCCTTCCTCCCCTCCCGGTCCCACCCTCCCTACCCCTTCTTCATGCATGCCCCTCCCCAAGTCCACTGATAGGGGAGGTCCTCCTCTCCTTCCTTCTGATCTTAGTCTATCAGATCACATCAGGAGTGACTGCATTGTCATCTTCTGTGGCCTGGTAAGACTGCTCTCCCCTCAAGGGGAGGTGATCAAAGAACAGGCCTATCAGATTGTGTCATAGGGAGTCCCTCTTCCCATTACTATGTAACCCACTTAGATACTAAATTGCCATGGATTACATCTGCACAGGGGTTCTAGGTTATCTCCATGCCTGGTACTTGGTTGGAGTATGGGTCTCTGGGAAGACCCCTGTGTTCAAATCTTCTAGTTCTGTTGCTCTCCTTGTGGGGTTCCTGTCCTCTCCATAACCTATTATTTCCAACTTCTTACATAAGAGTCCATGCACTCTGCCCAACAGTTGGTCATAAAGTCTCAGCCTCTTTGATAGTCTGCAGGGCAGAGCCGAGAAATTCATTTTTAAAAAAAATCCATTTACATAGCATTGTGTTCCATCAGCAAAGGTAGTATTTACCATGCAGTTTTCAGTGCATGTGTTTGACCCAAGTTTACTCCTGCTCTGTGATGCCTGGTGCCTGCGAGTTAGTAACTGGTTAGTATTCATTCATCTTCACTCAGCTGGGCTGTGTATAGAACCATCATGGAAGCATACTTCAGAATGCATCTCTCAAAGTATTTCTAAAAAAATTTAACTGAGCTTGGAAAACCCACTCATGTGGGTGTCACCATTCCTTGGATGGGGTCGTGGACTGAGTGAGGAGAAAGCAAGCTGAGTGCCCACGTTCACCTCTCTCTGCTTCCAGACTATAGACGTAATATGACTAGCTCCTTCCTGCTCATGCTCCGAAGCTCTGCCTTTCTGGCTCTCTGGACTGTGCCCTCAGAATACAACAGGAAACAAAGCCTTCCTTTCTTAAGTGGATTCTTGGCAGATATTTTGTTACAGCAATAAGAAAAGTAAGTAATGTCCTAGGCTCCTTATTGTAGCTCTGACTTTTCTACAACTCACTATGAAGCTCAGGCTGGCTCCAAACACGAGCCAATGCTATCCCTGCAACACATCATGTTTGGGCCTGCTTTACAGGCTTTTGAAAATGTGAAGAGTTTATACTTGTGAACAATAGTCTTGTTTCATTAGTCTGTTTTTACCTCATCTGTCTGATTTCTCTCTCTTCCTCCCTTTTACTGCATCCCTCATTTTATATACCGTAGCCCATACATGCAGTTTCCTGTAGTCTCACCTGGTATGAGCATAAGCATGCTGGCCCCACAGATGATTACACTTATATCAAAGTCTTGGAAATTTGTTTTTTAGACACACACATTTATTTTGTTATTTTTGAGGCTGTAATCCAATGACATCATTTCCCATTTGCTTTCCTTCCTCCATAGCCTCCCACATGACTCTTTTTATGGAAAATTTTAACAGATGCTGAGGCAATTCCCTCATCTCAATCCAATGGGAATTATGTGCCTATGTGTGTCCAAGAATGTGCCCAGCCCTCATATTCTAGAAACACATCAAGCTATTTAAGGATGGTGGAAACTACAAAAATAAATAAATTAATTAAAAACCACCAACAACAACAATAAAAAACCTCACTGGAATCAAGAAATTATAACCTTTAAGGTTGTTTTGAGGAATTTTTTTTTCTAACATTGCTTAAATAGCTATCATTTTTTAACATTTGCATTCTTCTTAGACCCCATGGGAGGATAGTACCATTGTAATTATGTCACATTCTTCTGAAATTCATAACGAGGTATTATTTCACAAATGGAATATTCAAGCAGTCTATAGTAATTTATCAAATAATTCTAAGTCCCATTTTCTCAGTGTGAATCTTTTTATTCTCAGGTACATTGGTGTGCATGTGTATGTGTGTGTATGTGTGTGTGTGTGTGTGTGTGTGTGTGTGTGTAAAGAAGGTTATCAAGGCTTTATTGTAATTCAAATTATTCATCTCATATTCCTTCAATATATATGTATACATATATGTATATATGCATATACATATGAGATTTTAGAAGTGTTTATAGAATTAAAATTATATAGGCTGCAAGATAGAAGCAATTTCTGTACTTTAAATTATTTTGCATTTGAAACAAATTTAAATTTTACTAAATTTGCAGGTAGAAGGGGGCAAAAATGTAACTCAACTTTCCCCAAACTGATTTGTTAGTGCAAGTTTGAATTACCATTTGAGTACTCCAGCAAATTAGAGATCCAAATATGAAAAATGTCTCAGCTTGGACTCCATAATTTTACTATTTGTGTGGCTGAGGCAGAAGGAACTGCAGAAGTTTGGGTGGGGCCTGAGCTAGATGCTGAGAAGAAAGATTAAAGAGGAGAAAAGGAGAAGAAAGAACAGGAAGGAAGCACTGGAAAGAAGGGAGAGGGGGAAGGGATGGTGGTAAGGAGCAGAGAATGTAGGAAAGAAGGAAGGGCTAATGAGATGATTCAGCCCTGAGGAGATGCCACCAAGACTGAGAACACAAGATCAATCCCTAGTAGCACCATGGAGAAGAGACTCTAGCATGTTTTACTGTGAATCTCACATGTGTACCATGGTGCATTCTCATGGGACAGCGTGCACACAAAGACACAATATATAAGTAGATAATTGTAGTAATTATCTTTAATCTGCAAATTAAATCTAATAAAATTCTTATTAAAACGGATACCATATTTTGGTATAGAGGTCTTAGATATACATGTATGCTAGTAAATATAAAACCAAACAAACAACTACAAACCATACAGTCTCTCATGTTGGGGAAAACATGTTGTATTATGATTTGGATATTTCTTATTCAAAATGTTTGGGAACAGAAATATTTACATCTTGGTATTCCTCCCACCCGCACACAAATTTTGGTATAGTTGTATAAATTTAGTGAGAAAACATGGGATATTTAAAGACAAGATTAATGTATATTTCACAAACACCTTGTACATATCAGCCCAAAAGTTCTTTTATACAATAGTTTTAGGGAGAGTCTTTGAAAGTCGGGTGTTGGTTGTCTAGATGTGGTGGCATGCTGGTGGTCAATGTAGTTCAGATTTTAGAGTATTTGGATTTGGAATTTTCATGTTAGAAATTCACAACCTATACTTAGCTTTTGATACAGCAATTAACCTGAATTATCTGGGAGACACACTCCTGGTTGTGTCTGTGAAGGTGTTTGTAGAGAAGATTGTCAGATGATCTGAGGAGACAAGATCCACTCTTTTGATGTATGGTACCATCGCATGGGCTGAGACCCAGTTTGCATTTTAAAAAGGGGAAAAAAGAAAACTAACTGATGTCCAATGCCCACTCTTCTCTGCTTCTTGATTCACAGAGATATGGGGCATCATGGCTACATTCTCCTGCTGCCATAAACACACCACAACTTCCCCGCCATGCTGGACTAAATTTCTTAAAGTGTGAACAAAATAAATTCTTCCTTCCTAAGTTGCTTCTATCAGATATTGTCATAAATTTAAAAACTGGACTAATATAATGTGCAGTTAACCAAACAATGACTGAAGGACAGGAGTTCCTGACATGACAATATGGTGGCTTCCAGCAAGTCATACTTCACAGTCTCCTTTAGATACTGTCACCTGAAGAGCTGAAAGACCTATTAAAACACAGCATACGTGGATTTAATGTGGCAGAGAAGACAGGGGGTTATGCCTTGTTGAGGTGGTTCAGAGATGGCCTGAAGAAGAGATTTAGGATGTACTGTTTCCTAAACTGCTCCTATATAACCATCTCGTGCCTTTCTACTCAAAGGTCTGATCCAGCCTCGCAGACACCAATGTGATGTCAGAGGTAACCCGGAGAAGCTGGAATTCCATGCCTGAGTGGTGATCATCAGAAACAGTACAGATTTTTCTTGTAATGGATAACTATGGGTGAAATTTATGCTGTTTTAAATATATGCATATGTTTCTTTCCATTATACACCAAGGAAAATTTGATGAGCTATGGCTAGCTTTAATTTAGGTTAAAGCTGTGCTGTATATAAACTATTGACTAGGGCATTTTTGAGGACCACATGGTCTGCTAATGTGTTTCACTGGACAATAGAGAGAGAAAGAAAGAAAGGAAGGAAGAAAGAAAGAAAGAAAGAAAGAAAGAAAGAAAGAAAGAAAGAAAGAAAGAAAGGAGGGAGGGAGAGAGGAAGGGAGGGAGGAAGGAAGAGAAAGAAAGAAAGAAAGAAAAAGGAAGAAAGGAAGGAAGGAAGGAAGGAAGGAAGGAAGGAAGGAAGGAAGGAAGGAAGGAACTAAGGAACGAAGGAATGAAGGAAGGGAAAAAGAAAGAAATTAGAAAGAAAATAAGAGAGAGAAAGGAGACAGAAGAAAGAAAAGAGAATGAAAGAGAAGAAAGAAAAAAGAGGAGAAGAAAACACAAAAAAGAAAAGAAAAGAAAAGAAAAGGCAAACTTGCGAGTCCATGTGAGTCTGTGTAGATGAAAATCTTCTACCTTGCTGACACTGTGGTGTGCCCATTCCATCCCCATGTTGCTGTCCTTAGGTGACTCTCCCTTCCAGCTTTTGTCCAACACATTTTTGGCTGACTACTTTTCATTGTTGTTGAAAGTACATCATTCTTCCTGTTCTTGCATATTATAATTGAGAAGCTGCAGAAGCTGAGTCAGGTTGAGCACCAACAATGAAGCCATGAAATCCTCCCTTGTAAAGATGAGGCCAGTGTAAGCTGCTCCCTCTTGAGCCAGTGTATTGTAGGCTGTTGGAACTGTACTTTCTGACTGGCTGTGGTCAGTCTTTGAAGACATGGTTTTGTTTGCTGGCACTCTCTTCTCCACTGTCTTTTTACAGAAGTTTCGTAGAAAAGACTGTAGTTTCCACATTTGGTATATATTATAATGAAATGTTATGGGCAAAAATATCTTTCATTAAATATCTGTTTTAGAGTTGAGGGGAAAACTCAGTCAGTGATGTGTTTGCTGACAAGCATGAGGACTTGAGTTTGATACTGATTCCCAGAACCTACGCCAGGTGTGGTTCAGTCTCGCTGGACAGGCAGCAGCAGCTAAATAGGTAAGAAAGAGTCAAGAGCCACTCTCTCAAAAAAAGGTAGAAGTTTCCTGAAATATGACATACAAGGCTGACCTCTGACCTTCATGCATATAGACATAAATGCATATGCATACACCAACACACACACACACACACACACACACACACACACACACGCGTGAACACACCTTTGCTTATAGTTAGGCCTAGTGGTATTGGCTTATAATCTCAGCTATTTAGGAAGCTGAGGCAGGAGGATTATCGGTTAAAACTAGCACTAGCCTGGGCTATAGAGTGAGTTCCAGCCCACTCTAAGCAATTTAGGAAGACTATCTCAATATTAAAAAACTAAAAGGAGGTAGTGATTGATGGAGTTTGGTGACATAACACTTGTCATTAGACTTTACTGCCATATATGCTGTGGAAAAAATGGCCTTTTTTCTTGCAGAAGCAGGCTGCACTTTAATGCAGACGATATTAATGGTAACAACTCTCAGCCACAGGCTGTTCTCAGGATGCTCAGCTTCAGAGCATGTATTATCTTCTTGGAACCCTCAGTTTCACCTTAGGAGACTTCAAATAGTTCTGTTTTTCCAAGATCACTGCTCCTATGTGTGTCTGACTAGAATACTAATAGTTTCCATTTTATTACTACATATATACTTTTTGAGTCCTAGTATAACTTTAGGTTAAGAAACCTGCAAAATGCTTTATAGGGTTTGGAGAGCCTCCAAACAAGAGAAGGGAGTGTTCCTTCTCTGCATAAAATATAATATGATTCTACAAGTACTGTGTGGTCCTTTCATTTTCATAGAAAGACTCAATATTAAAAAGTACATTCTAGAAACTTTCCACAATCACTCCTTTGCAATTTCCCACCAGAAGCTGCATGACCTTCTTATGACCTCAAGTAATTTCTCAGAGTGAAATCCAGGAGAAGTTTAGGAGTCCTGAGGGGACATAAATTACTAACAATTTTTGGTGCAGCACACATGCCTTCTATTAAAAATGTGAATGTCTATCTATTCATAAATATATACATTAAAACTGCTCAGGCTGTATAAGTTATATATAGATAGATACACACGCACACACACACACACACACACACACACACACACACACATATATATATATATATATATATATATATATATATATATATATATA
>NW_026592586.1:2931697-3001776 GCF_907164565.1 Psammomys obesus
ATATATATATATATATATATATATATATATATATATATATATATAATGATTTCTGGCCTCACAACATGTTATTGGATAACCAATTTGGCATTCAAAAACAATTAAAGAAGTAAAAGCCATGAATTTGAATGAGGGCAAAGAGGTCCACAAGAAGAGTTGGAAGAGAAAAGGAAACAGGAAAAAAAATGTAATTAAATATTCATTTCAAAAAATATAAAATAATCAGAGAACATGTATCTGAGGACAACTCTGTTTCTCTGGAGCCTCATGTGGGAGAGTGAGGAGGAGAGGGTGGAGAAAATGTGATAGCATGAGCACACTAGCCAAAAAGATACACATAGGTATTTGAAGAAGTTTGTTAAAAAAAAAAAATCAAGACACTAAATTTATAACACCCAGAAACCATCCATCAGTTAATATGTCAATTAATCAATGACCCCTTGCAATGGCCATTTGCAAGTAAACATATTTGGGCAAAGGGAATACTGTGTGAGATACCATGACAACCACAGCTTCCATAGCAACATATTTTATTTTGTTTTGTTTTCTTAGGGGAGAGGTTAGGAGGGTGGAGGGAAAGTATGAAGGGATGGGCAGACAAGCAGGAGTAGGGTGTATAATGTGAAATTCACGAAGAATCAATAAAAACTTTAAATTCAAACTTAAAACGGATTTTACACTTCAAAACAGCACATACATGTATTAGCTTCATATGAAGCATGTAAAAGAATGTAATGTTTCTAAGTGAGAAAATTTAACTTTCATGTTATAAACGGACATGTTCAATTGTAAAAGGAACAAGTACTATAAAAGTAATATTTTGTTTCCAAACTTTTTTTTCGATTATTATACTTAAATACCTGAAGCAGGCTACTTCATAAAGAAATGAGGTTTGCTGTTTACAAAGTTCTGAGGTTTCAGTGTCACAGTGCTGAGAACTAGAGGACTTTGGGTGAGGAATTTGCAGCATCAGGCATCATGGCAAAAGCTTTTTTATTTGGAAATGAAGGGTCACACTGCCATAAAAAGCTAAAGAGAGCAGATGAGAGAGACTGTTGTGAAACAGTTTCCTCCAAGACTGGAAAACAATCCATCTTAAGGGGAAGCTATTTAAGACATAAGGAAAAAAACTCAAAATAGCTTCAGGAAATCCCTGAAACTGAGTAGATTCGCTAGGCCCCTCCCTCACAATAATAAACAATAAAGACTGCTAAGAGTCCTCTTGGCAAAGTCAACTGCAAAGATGATAAGTCCAGCTGTCTAGAAGCCTAAACCCACTGAGCTGCCTGGAGAAGGTTTAGAAAACTGAGTCACTATAAAGGGCATTATGAAAAATGTTGAGTGGCCTAGCCTGTAGGCCAGGGAATATGCTCTAGGTGATATCTGTCTGTGAGTCAAATTTTCCTTATGGAAATAACCCATCATTTATATTTCTTTAGGTAACCCAAATAAAACCCATTGGTTCACCAGTTGGACTTTGGTGGTATCTGTAGTTTGGTCTGTCAAGAAATTCCGGGATTAGTGGACCTATGTAATTTCTCCTCCGGAGAAGTCTTGTCACACAACAGCAACAGCCTCCTCTGAGACAGATAAAGAAGGTCTATCTGTCCATGAGCAAATGATAAGCATTGTTAAAATTGATAAGCATTACTGTTAATAATTATTTCTTCAAGTGATCAGTATAAGCATTCATTCTGATGCTGTTTTTCCTGTATATAAGCAAAGCTGTTGTGGGCTAGAAGAAGAATTAATTTCCCAATTAGTAGCTTGCTGCCCTGGCTGCCTTGAACAAGGTTGCTGCCAATCAAACTACCTCCTAAACTATTCCTTTGTCAACACTAGCCAATTTAGACACTATATGGATATTGTGGTGATTTGTGTAAGAAATGTCTCCCATTGGCTCATATATACAAATACTTGGATCCCAGTTGCTAGTACTGTTTGGGAAGATTATGGAGCCTTGCTGGAGAAAACAGTCACTAGAAGTACACACTGAGAGTTTATAGCTTGCCTCACTTTTGTGTCACTCTGTCACTATGTTGCCATGCTTTCTTAGTCGTGACTGATTCTCTATTATCTCTTTCTAACTATGAGTCAAAATATATTCTTCCTTAAGAGAGGATGATGACATATGCTCACAAACCACAGGCTCCACCTTAAGGACCTGGTATATAATCAATTGTGTTAATATTATGAATGAGTCATAAGTTTTAAAATAAATTAATAATATTAATAATTGGGAGAGATAAGAAAAGCTAATTACCTAAAGTATGTCTCTGTATGTGTGTGTGAGTGCATGTGTGTGTATGCGCATATGAACATGAATGTTTGCTCATGTAGGTGAGAGTGTTTACATGAGTACAGATGCACACGCGTGTGCATAACTCTAAAAGCCAGACCCTCAGGTGTCACTCCTCACAAGTCATCTACTTTGATTTTTAAATCTACAAACATGTTTTAACCAGCTCTGAGGACCAAATTAAAGACCTCATATTCGAGCAGTAAGCTCTTTCTTGACCAAGCTACCTCCTCAGCCCTAAAGCATGCCTTCTCATAAATATTAGGTTATCACACATGTTTAACTGAAAATTCTAGCAAAACTGGAAAACCATGGGACAACTTTAGAAAATTGAAAATATTTGTAGCAATGCCTTGGTCTTATGCCCATACTTGGAAATGAAAAACATAGCTATCTTCATGACTCTATCATTTTATCTCCATGTCAATGACACGTGGTAAATAAATTATCTGTGGCAGGATGTTGATCATGATATTTCATCATAGGTACAGAAAAGTATCTAATACAGATGACCCAAGAAAAATTACAGAATGTTCTCAGCTGATTTTCTGTGCTGAATTCATGTTCCCAGCCAGAACTCTCAAGCAGCTTGTACTGGACTTGTTGTAGAATATCAGTATTTATTATTTATCTTTTAGTTAAACAGTGGTTATTCCTAAACCAGCTGTATAGCCAAATCACCACACAGAGAATAGGATTTATTTAATTAATTCAGAGCACAATGCTGGGCAATAGTTACTCCATTCTAAACCTCCAAGCCCACATAACTTCCTCCCATTCAGATTTCCCACATTATACTTGGTTTTAGTCATATTTTAGGTCTGGTTCATCTCTCCTTGTGGTTTCAAGCACTCTCCTGCCTATCTCTGCTCTTCAACCCTCCCACTAGCTTCTTTCTCCTCCCCTCCCTAATGTCCCACCCTATACATTGCATAGCATTGGCTGTTTGTTTCATTGAAAATACAGAGAACAAATGGTGGCATGTTTACACAGACTTGAGACAGGTGATACTAGAATAAACATCACAGTGCAATGTCCAGATTGAAACCAGATAGTGAGGTAGAGATAGCAGCATTTTAATGAACAATTGTAAATTGTATACATTCCACAAGAACATCATACAAAAAATAAATAAATAAATAAATAAATAAATAAATAAATAAGAAAATAAATAAATAAATAAACAACAACAACAACAACAACAAAAAAACGGACGTTTTGCTATCATAAGCCTGGGGTGACTCCTAGATGATCTAGCAACCATTCCCATCTGGACCAGAGGGCGATTACCTCTGGTGGTTAAATAGAAGTAGTGATGTGATTGACATGCACACAATCCTCTGTGAATGTGACGTGTGCTGCCACCAAACATCCTTCATTTGGCTAAGAGTAAAGTGTCTCACTTGCAAGACCACTCCTGTGCTTGTTGCTCCTAGTGTCACAACATTTGACTTAAATACATCTCAAATTAAACTAGCACTGACCTAGAAATTTCATCCCTTCTGGCTAACATAATAATGTATGCACACTACTGAAGGAGAAATTTAACCACCACTCTCATCCAATCGTGAATCTCGTGAGCTACAGTAATGACTGGCCTGACAAGATATGCCCACTGCTTCCATAGTGGTATGAATGCTATGAAAATATGTACTACTTTCTGATTGGATCTAAGACTGGCTTCTGAGATGGAACCTGCAGCTGATACGGTGAACAGGGCACAGAGCATGTGACTAGATTGATCGTAAGCTGGAGGGGAGAACCTACTAGTATTATTCTGCTAATTGGACATAGATAGTATTAAAGTGATTCCTAGTCTTATTTCCCTACATATAAATCGGAAGATGTTAATTGCAGTAGACAGACATTAACACGTAGACATTTAACTGACCAATATGGCCAATATGAGTAGTAGATATTGGGGCATTCTCAGTCCTAAGCAGGATGCACAGATTATGCTCCTCCACTTAAGGCTCAGACATCTTTGTGAAGGAAGAATGAAAATATTGTAAGAGCAGACGTGGAAAACGACTGTAAGGAAACAGTGTTTTCTGGGCACAATAGTTGTGTATATAAGCTCACAGCATCTGTGGCAGCATGCTCAAGCCCACACAGAATCAAACTAGACAAAGGCACACCATGCAGGAAGGAAGGGAATTAAGCACAAAGCATCACTTCTAGCTAAGGAGCTATTGGTATTTGACAGATGATGAAAGAGAGAGGCAGACACACACACACATACACACACACACACACACAGAGAGTAGTATGAACGATGAGAGAGAGAGAGAGAGACAGAAAGAGACAGATTTTTTTAAGGCTGTGACCCTTGGTAAGTAAATCACAGTCCAGGGCAGGGCCAACACCCAAGAACAGTGCAATACAGCTCATACTCAATAAGATAAAAGTAAGAAAACTCAAAGTAGGATGGATATCTCTTTGAGGTTGGATTTGGAAGGAATTAGAGAGGGGTGAATATGCTCACATAATTAATTCTCAAAGAATTAACAAAGGTATTATTTTAAACCTTTTTTTCACATGATATTTTCTTGGCCCAAATTTAGCAGTGGAGACTGAGGGGCTAACATGAAGAAAGAAGCCAACGGTCACAACAGCGGCAACATGGGGACAGAAGCAACAGCTGAGCAGGTGGCAGGCCACACTGCAAAAACCCCAAGGTGGCCGGCAGACTGAGAGCTGAAGCAGAAACTGAATTATTGGAGAGAGCAGCTAGGGTAGAAACAGAGGTGAACAGTGAACTTGAGGTGGATGGAGAGCTGAGGATGAAGATGGATAGAAACCATAAAGAGACAGAAAAGAAATTGTCAGTGCTGGTAGCTGGAAGAGCTGTATGGCACTGTACTGGCTTCAAGACAAGGGGCTACTGTCAAGAGTTGAGGATTCTGTTCCTGCAGCCTGCCCAGAAATAGCTAGCCATTGTCAAGTAATTGAGCCTGTAAGGACTGAGACCTGTTACTGAGGCCAGTCAATTTTCTTACCTCCACTCTTAAAGATTCTTTTACTGTGTTGTACTGCTGACCAAAACATAAGTACCGGAACTTTGAAGAACACATCACAACCAAATATATCCAGCTGTCATTTATGATGTCCCCTTGGTCCCAAATTTAGAAGGATAAGAGTGTCTTGAACACATTTCATTTTCCCTATATGACTTTCTAGAAATTGCATGTGATGTCTCACCAGCTAAGAATCACTGATAGGAAAAGTAGGTACGCCCAGAAATGTGTCCAGGAAGAAATTAAATTTTTAACTGTGAAATAAAACTTCTTTTCATGTAATTTTTCTTCCCTTCTCCAGAAAAAAAGATGACATTATTTCATGAACAGGAAATACTTATCTTCATTTTCTCAAGGAAAGGCTTTTTCATAGTCTCAAATGCTGTGACAATGTTTATCCTCAATGTTGAAGTTTGGCTGCTGTGCTTATACCATGATAGTAGTTGGAGCTGTCCACCAGTTCCTCTGTTTTGGGCCAACATTCAGCAAGCTTAATCTGCAGCTTTCCTATTGCTCCAGGATTTATCACCAATGTATATTCTAAGTGAAAATACAAGACACTGGAAAGATTAAAACCCATTCAAAACATACCCAAACAATCATCGCATAGCTTAATTCTCTCTGGAATGTATTCCAGTACAATTAGCCTTTAGCCACAGGTGTTGAGCTGCACATTAGCATCATCTATACTTTAGAATAGACTCGGGAAAAGAAATAAAACAGGATCCATTGCTTGTGCGAGCCTTATTCCATACCCCAAAGAAAAGAATTGGGGAAACTGATTCAAAAGAGACGCTCCTTAATTTTGTCACAAATCCTCTTCTGACTTCCAGCTATCAGTATCAATATGTCACACCAAATTATTCTATTAAGTACTTCATCACCTATGTAACCTGTTTGTCTTTGAAGACAAACTTTAGGTCTGCCAGAATATGCCTGCAAGTTTTCCACTCAAAGGTCACCTGCTGGCTCTTAACAGAGAAGCTATATGCATTCTTTTCCTCTCTTCCTCATAAATATATATTGCAATTGCCACTGTTATTAAAGAAAAATTATCCCCTGGTCCTTAGAAATCCACCATGTTCTACCCTCCCTTCATTTTTAAGCTGACCTTGCTCCCACAGAAAGACAAGAAGACAACCTTAAGTGACAACGAGACAAATTTCATTTTGTTGGGAACTGCCTTTTCAATTATTTCTCTCTTCTCGATTTCTCCTTGCTGACCTGGTCCAAGCTGTTGCTTTGACAGGGGTCTCTAACCTCTGAATTAAAATATGTAAATTGTTATGCTTCCTGCACCAGGACCAATAGAGTCTATGAATTATAATAGCAAAAGATCATTCCATTCCGTTTTATACTGGGAAAATATCATTGCCTACTTCTGCCATTTCCTATTATAAGAAAAATGACACCCTGAAGACTGCTTTAGTACCAGCAATATATTTATGCATCAGTATATTTCTATTTTAGAAATGAAAGATTATTAGTTCTTGTGACCCATATTGTGCCACAAGGAATATTTATACAGCTACAACCACATACTCTCAAAGACTTGTGGGTACATTTTAAATGTCTCAATCTTGAGATGGAGTCTAGTTAATTTGAAACAAAGGTACACGTTTATTCACTCAGCTTTTATTTAACAGAAAGTACATATAAAACAAATCCTAGTCATTGAACTTTTTTCATCCCTCATCAAATTAATTCTCAGGACTAAGATATATTTTTTCAGCCACCTGGCTCAATCTGTACTGTCCCAAGGGGAAAAAAAAGAAAAAAAGAAAAGGTATTTTCAAGATTATCTAAGTACTTTGTCCTGTGTGTGGATACAATATTTTCTGCAACATCTCTAAAATATCTCTTCCTTGAGCCAGTAAGAAAATTTGCTGTATAAATATCCACTGTGATGACAAATAAACTACTTAAGGCTTATCTCTGATGTTTGTGATAGTTCTCAGAGATAACTGAATGATTATAAGTTGTCCAAATTCCAAATTCTCTGTGGAAGCTCTTTTATGGGACTCATCTGTCAATAAGAGAGATGGAAATTACAAATAAAACTGTTGTTAAAATCAATGTTTGTTGCTTTGGGATACATTCCCTGTTCTCTGTTTATTTTTGTCAAAAGCCAGTTGCTTTAGACTGGTCTTTATTAAACTTTTTCTCTCTTTCTCTGTCTCTCCATCTGTCTGTGTGTATGTGTGTGTGTGTGCACATTTGTATGTGTGCATGTCTGTAGAGAGCAGATAATAACTTCATGTGCAATTCTCAGGCAACACCGACCATTAGCATTTTTGTTTTGTTTATTGAGACAGGGTCTCTTACTGGCCTGGAGCTCACCTAGCTAGGTAGGCTAGATGGGTAGGGAACTCTAGAGATTCACTTGCCTCTCTTTCCTGAGCACTGGGGTTATAAGTATATGCGACCCTGACTGCCTCTTTATGTGGATTCTGGGAAATAAACTTAGGTTGTTGTGTATGTAAAGCAAGTACTTACCAACTGAGTTATTTCATCAATCCTAAAAGTAAACTTTTAATTCCTCTCCAGGGCATAATCATAGGGATATGGAGTATCACTAAGAAAAACATCATGAATTTAAATTTTTACTTAGTATACACTATGGGTAAAAACATAGGAGTGTTACATATCAAGTTCAACGACAACACAAGCCTTTTGTCTGTTGGCATGAGCAGATCAGGTACAGGCTATATAACTAACCTATCTAAAATTTATTATATACATAAATAAAATTACACATTGCAAGTCCATGGGTTTTAGGAGAGAAATGAGACTTCTAGTCAACCATTTTCATTTGAACATGTCAAAAGAAGACTGACAGTTATCATTCATGCAACCAGCGGCCAATTAAGGCATACATAGAGTACAAATCCTTAATCCTTTTATTTAATGAACACCATGATAAGGACTGACGTGGTGGGAGAAGCCATTTAAAGGCTTAAGGAAGAATATGCAGGAAGTAAATGGCTGCTCTTTACTGTAGTTTGAGGCTACCCAAACACATGTTGGAGGCTTACTAATCTTTGAGTGCTGTAAAGCTGGGATCCTCTTCTTTCATTTGATTGCTCTTCGTTTCCTCAAAGTTATAAGATATATCCCTTAATTACAGTGTTCCATAAGACAGAACATGGCTGTAACCTAAATTTAAGAATTATCTTTACTTATGCGCATGTGTATGTCTATCACTGTATGTATGTATGTATGTATGTAACATGTATGGAGGTGACTGTGAATGCCAGACAAGAACATTAGATGCTCCAGAGCTGGGATTGTTAGTGCTTATAAGTTGCCCAACATAGGTGCTTGAGGCTGAACATTGGGCCTCTAGAAGAGCAGCAGATACTTTTAACTGCCAGGTCAAAAGGGCCCCCAGCTCCTGGTTGTTAGTTTTTGTTTGTTTGTTTGGTGTGTTTTACAAGTAAAGCAGAAACAAAAACATCCCATTTTGTTTGCTTCACATGTTTTGTTTTTCTCAGCAGTATTTTTAGGTGGTTGGGTCTGACATGAGGAGGTTCTTTCTCTATATTTCCTCCCTCCTTGAAAACACATGATCACAGGATCATGGTAGAGGAAGAGGACAAGGAAAGCAGAAAAAGGAGGCAGAACCATAAAACTGGGGTCAAAGTGAACCCAGTATGTCAGTACATGACTGTGAAATGTGTGAGCACACACGTGTGATGAATGTGTGAAGCATGGAAACTTATTTATATAAAATTAAATCAATAAAGCAGTAAAAAATCAACCATAAAAATATAATGAAAGGAAATAATTCAGAGTAAGATACGCTGTTTCTTTGCTGAATAAAACACTTACAGAGCAGCAGAATGCTGCCACATATTTCCTGCAAGGAGTGGCAAAGGTGAGCCTACTGGAATGCACACCATCCAGAAAACCTCATCTCCATGTACAGGCATGTGCCAAAATATTAAAACCTATTCTGGTCACTTATACAAATAACATAATGACATGTGCACCAAAGATGGGATTTTCCTGTATCTTGTGTGAATGGGGTAAAAGAAAATGGCAAAAATCTAAAGAAGGAAAGTGTGGGACATAGAGATACTCTGCTTCCTTGAAAGAATAGTTTCTGTACTTGGAAGGTGCTAACTGAGAGTGTTCTTATTTGAAACTTTCCACTGGCTAGAGGAACATTTGGAAAAGGAGACTTCTGTCAATACAAGTGCACTTTACGACTGTAAGTCTCTAAGCTTATAAAACAGGTTCTTTGAAAAAAAAAAGTTTTATTTTCTCATTGAGCTGTATCTTCTTTTGAATTATTTATTTGTTTGTTTGTTTGTTTGTTTGTTTGTTTTGCTTAATACAGCCCCTTTAACACAAGAGTAAATTCTACATTTCTAGAAATTAACAGAATTCCAGTTGTTCTTTATGGTATAATAGTATAAGCATATAGTATTAATCTCAAGGATCACTTAGTTTGGAGTAAAGAGTGCTAGCTAATTAAGGAAATGCCAGTAGAGAAAGACAGCTATGGAGAAATTTTATTTAAGTTTGAAGATTTAATAAATACTGTAATAGTCATCGCTTTTAGAATATACATATACATATATAGATGATTTCCTAAAAAGAAAAAGTACTGCTATGTTAGTGCAAAATAATGATGCTACTATTTAAGTATCCTAAGTCTTACTGGATTTATTTGTTTTTGTTAGGAGAGCTTGCTGAGAGGCGTGTGTAGAGGTCGGATTATAACTACGAGCAGTCCGTTTTCTCTCTTTACTGTTTGTCTAGAGATTGAGTTCAGGTTGTCAGGTTTGGCAGCCAGTGCCTTTACCTACTGTGAAATTCTGGGTTCCTTTTCTTCCTATCAAATGCAGACATTACCATGAGCAGCTATGAACTTTACAGCAGACTAAGAGTTTATGTGAATTGTCTGGTGAGTTTCTCAGTGGTGAGGTGCTAGGGTTGCAAAGCATGACTATCAGTGGGAAGAGGGTTTCACTGAAAAGGCAGCAGGGAGGATGGCGTGCAATGGCAGCACTGAAAGCACATTGCTGTCTAAATAATACCAGCGCGGTTGAGAGTCAATGTCTTTCTAAAAACCACTCTGCAGCAGAATAGATGTGCAGGTACTTGGAATTTATAGGTTTTAATATTTTCCCATAAGAAAAATAAAGGCTATAAAAAGTTTTAAAAATGCAATTTTACTTTTAGTGTTATACCTGTCAAGAGAGGCCATATTGTTTAATGAACAGGCTAAGTTGCTGTAACCGAGATCTCCAATGCAAGGATTTAATAGGACTGGGGTTTATTTCTCTTTCACATGCTGGCTGGAGGGAAATGGATCTGAGATAAAAGCTTTACCACAGAGAAAATGGGAAGGCAGGCCAAAGTCTCAGACCTCTCTGGAGGCTCTTCTGCCCTTGACAAGAATCTACTTAGATGGCACCTAAGCTACAGAACAAGGCAGAATTACATATATATTATAGAATATAATAGAATATATTATATATATTCTATATTATATATACATTGTATGCACATATATATCTTTGTAGTTATGAATTTGAAAAACTAAGACATTTGCTTAAATATGAGAAGAAAATTCATAGACACAGCTAGCACTTTCTTCAACTTGACATGTGGGATGTCTAATCTTGGTTGTCAGCTTAACTGCATCTACCCAGAAATGAACATAATAGATATTCCTGTGAGAGATTTTTTTAGACTGCTTAGTAAGGAAGATCCGCCCTAAATCCGAGCCATACCTTCTGGTGGCAGCCCAAATAAAAGTACACAGAAGAAATAAACTGTTATTTGCCTGCTTGCCCACTGGCAAGTCTGTGTATTTGTGGCCTGTATTAACACCCAGTTCTTCAAGACTCCAACACTAACAGAAGACCAGCAGCTCTTCGGGAATCCTCAGGGTCACCAATACCTGATTTGTACTGCCAATACAGCCAGCCTCATAGAATAAGTGACTACCATATTCTTGGCCTTTCTGTTGTAAGACAGCCATATTTGTACAGGGACAGCATCTTGTTAGCCAGTCTAATTAATCCTCTTCTAACATATATCCACTATGTCTGTTCTGTTCCTTTACATAACCCTGACTAATACACCATCCAACTGCCTTTTTAAAATTTACACACAACTGTATTTATTTATACAGTCCAATATCATGTTTTTATGTAAGTACACAATGAATAATAACTGAAGTAAGCTAGTCAACACATCAATTGATTTTCATGGAGTCAATGACTACCATTTATATGACATTTATTTAAAATATAGAAAAAAATAGTATTGGTTGAATTTCAAGCTAAATTAAGGTTTTAAAAAAACAGCGTGTTTACTTATTTTAAACACTGTGTGTGACAGAGAGAAAGAAAGAGTTGTGCTGTGAGTTTCTGTGTGAGCACAGGCTTTTGAGGACAATCAGTGGATGCCATAGGACAACTGCAGTGTCCTCAGGTGTTGGTACCTTCTCCTATGTTTGAGACATGGTAACTCTGTTATTTACACGAGACTAGCTGAGCTCTAGGGGAACCCTCAGTTCCCTCTCGCCATTTCACAACAGGAGCCCTGGCTGTGTGCTCCAGTGCCGAGATGCACGTGGGTTCTGGAGATCTCTTCTCAGTTCTTTGTTTGGGTGGTGCACACTTTTCCTACTAATTCGTCACACACCATTTCTTTCTTTGTACTTTTATTATTTTATTTTCACTAAGAATCATTTATAATAGAAAACATTTACATTTTTTTTTTCTACTCACGAAAAAAATGTGTTCTCAGTTGGGGAGGAGAGAAAACGTTTTTTTTTTTTATCATAAGAAGGAATATAATAAGCAAATTGAAAGCCTGCCAGATATATGAAAATAACTCCATATTCATAGGCATTCAAATATAGAAGGAGGGAGACATCCCCCTTATACAGTCACCTGCTATTGGCCATGGAGGATAGAGGGCCTCCTGTAATTTTCTCCGTTCTTTTGTAAGATAACTGCCTCGCTCTTGCTGGCAGTACTTGACATGTGTTTGCTTCCCTAGCAGTTTAACTAGATTGTCAACCTCTAGCAGTGCTGATCACATCATTGTCGATAGTCCAGAGTATCTAGCAAAGCCGAAGTCGCTTAATTAATTCAGAGTAAGGCTAATAATAATTAAATATCACAACCCATTTTAAGAAGTGTAGCAGTAAGTGATTTGTTTTTTTCTCCTCTATCACACCATGTTACGTTAGCTATGTTCCTTTTCCCATTTGTCAGCCAGCATGAATTGAAAATTCTGTTCACTATATTTCAGTCATTACCCAAACATTATGCAACGTCGTGCCACAGGCTTTCCAATATGCTTATTTATATGCAGCCTTTGGACTTCCCAAAACTATTACAGACTTGAGATGACCTAGAGATGCCTAGGTTTTCTCTCTGGGATAGAGATGCCTGACTCATCTAGGTAATATTAAGGACAACAATTTAAGTTTTCATGTGGAAGAGCTAACATAATTGCACATAAACACATATCAAAATCCAAAAAAAGACAATCTCAGAAAATAATAAAGATAAAGACCTAATAGAAAATAAATCAAATTTTAATCTGAAATGCCCTATATAACTTCAATTAGCTTATTTTTCCAGTGCTTATTTTTCAAAATCATTCATGGCTGTCATTGATGTATCTTAGCAACATAATACCCTTCTCACATCTCATTTTGTCTACCCGTATGTTCAGTCCATCCCTTT
Organism: Psammomys obesus; assembly: GCF_907164565.1. Taxonomy (NCBI): domain Eukaryota; kingdom Metazoa; phylum Chordata; class Mammalia; order Rodentia; family Muridae; genus Psammomys; species Psammomys obesus. The sequence goes on from NW_026592586.1 coordinate 2,944,732, forward strand.
GAAGTAATTAACATAATCACTAACATTATAAGATCATTTTCCTCACTTCAAATAAATGACCATCCAACTGGTGCCTTATTCTCTACATTCAGAAATGCTTAAATAGTTCATTATCACCCAAGTGACTATAGAGAAATGCTGTGCATGAGATGAAAGGAATAAGGACTAAGGCCCCCCACCATGAAGATGAAACTCAAGAATTAATTCCTTCTAAAATATCTGCACATCAAGAAAATTGTGGAATGCAGTGAGAATACAGTTAAATGCAACAGGAAATCTGAAGGTCATGAGAGTCCTCTCTAAAAAATAAGAATTGTTGTTTTTTTTTTTAAATTTTCAACAGGCTTTAAAAATATGACTGTGACTTATATCATGCATATAAATTATTTAAATAGTATTTCACAGTATATATTATTAAAATAGTATGTATATTATAAGCTTTCGTGTAAAAATCATGTTATTTATAATAAAAGTCATAATATATAATACATACATAAATATTAGAAGGCATTTTTAATTACAGTGAGGTAAAGATTTATACCCCTGAATATAGCTTTTGTTCTCAATAAACAATAACTTTTAAGTGGCTCCCAATTTAAATGATAATTATATATATTATATATATAAATATATATAATATATAATTTTATATATTATATAATTATATAATATATATATATAATCCTAATAAAAATAATTATACATGTTTAACATTTGTTATTTCATGAAAATAAAAAGAATATGAAGCATTTTATGAATACTCACTCAGTTGTCTTAAAAACCCTTGTTAGAAAATGGCTTTATTGATTTTTAAATTATAAAACTATATTAAATATGGTAAAATAGATAAAATGAACAATATATTATTCCTGAGTTTGAAGACATAAATAAATTTGCATACTGAAAAGCCTATTTGTAATATAGTACACAGTAAGTTGGTAATCGTAGGTAAAAAACAGAATTCATGTTTTCAACTCTTAGAACACAGGATTAAGCAAAACTATGAAAGAAAGTGTGATGGGTCATCTTCATGGTGAACATGAGCTTGAAGGTTTTGGAATCACTTAGGACACATCCCTTTAGACATATCTGGAAGGGCTTCTCAGAGAGGTTAAACTGAGATGGGAAGACCCCGTTGAATTTGGGCGGTACCATCCCATGGAAAAAGAAGAAAGTGAACCAAGGGTTAGTGTTTCTCCCTGCTTCTTAGTTAACCCATACATACAAAAGCTGCCAGCCCCATGGGGTTGCCCACTTCTGACACTCTTCCTTTCCAGCCATGAGGAACTGTATTGTCTCAAATCCTGAGCCAAAAGGCGTCTGTCCTCCCTCAACTTGCTTCCTGTTATGTATTTGGTCACAGTTATAAGGAGAGTAACAGATACAAAAAGTGTTTATTCATAGTATTTTTTGGTTTTCTATGCATGTACATCCTTTTTGTCTGAAGTACCTCCTCTATCCATGTTTTGCCTAGCTCCATGGTTTCCTGAGGTGATGCAGACTGGCTTACTTTCCATTTAATGGCTGGCAACTATGCAATTCATCAGTGTCTACACTCTATGGAACTTACAATACTTAAAAATTAAATGCAGTATACACATTCAGAGCCAAGTTTTTCTTTGTTGCGAAACAGTTCTATTAGAGATCACTAAAGTTGTCTATCCTACTTCAAATTATTATCAGAGTCCCGTTTCCACTTAGGCCAACACAAACTTCTCAAGTGATTCTTAAACATACTTTTGACGAACCATATTCTGATTTTTTTTATTAAGGTGGAAATCATTAAATCATTGACTGCCTAGAGGTGCTGCCATGTACCATCATGACAGAATTTCACTGAAAGGTTATTGTGAGAACTTTCTTAGTAGAAGTCTTGGGAAGATCTTGAAGTCTTGAAAACTGGAGCACCTTTTCTCGACTGTCTGCTTGCTTATTCTGATTACACTTAAATCAGGCCTAAAATGCCATATTAAAAAAATCATAATTGTCCATATAACAAACAGTAATTCATTCTCAGCAAGTGATTCATGTGACTCACAGATCACAGTCTTGCAGGAAAACAGAGCACAAACTCATTAAAAAAAAAAAACACTTTCATAAGTCATGCTTGTGCCAATCTAAATGATAAAATTACTCCATGTAAACAAACCTCACGGGAAGCAATACTATACAATACTTCTTATTGTCCTTTCACTCCACAAAGCATAGATATGAGCATTCTTGGCAGAAAGAGAAAAATTGATAACTCAAGAGGCCATTTAATAACATTCAGTAATATTGGCTGGCTGAGTGTTGAGCCATGCAAGTCTTTGTCCACTTCACACTGGAGTTGTCTGAAGGATACAGGTACCATTTTTATGTCTAAAGTCATTTGCATATTTGCATCTCATGGATAGCGGGAATCAGAGAAATTCCCAGTAATTTAAACACAGTAATCTAAAATTTAAAGATGTTAAAAGGAAATTTCAGTCATATTTGTCTTGAGGTTATAGAGAAACCGAGAAAAGTTCCAGGAAGCAAGATTGGATTCAGAGGCACGTGTTCTACTCCAAGAGTTAGTGAAAAATAATTCACTTCTTAATTGTTATTTTTGGATAGTTTCTTGCTTTGTTTTCTTTTTATATTTTTCTGTATTTCCACTTCTTGCTTTAGTGATGAGGGGAAATCTTCTTCCCAAAGGAAGTCTGCCCTTAAACTGAGTACAGAAAATACAGATTGGGTGTGAACACACATGTGACTGGCTTTGAGTTTGTTTAAAATGAACTGAGAAAACATTTGTTGAACTTTAGACAAAATGATGAAAACTCATATTTTTAAAATATCGTCACTGGGAGACTCAATGCCCCCTTCTTGAGTTCTTGGTTTTGTAGATAAAAGGTAGGCTCTTTGACCTCTCCACCCCCCAAGAGAGGAGCAGTCCTGCTAGGCCACAGAGGAGGACTTTGCAGCCAGTCCTGAAGATACCTGATAAAACAGGGTCAGATGAAAGGGGAGGAGGTCCTCCCCAATCAGTGGACTTGGAAAGGGGCAGGAAATATATGAGGGAGGGAAGGAGGGTTTGGGAGGGAATGAGGGGGTGGGATACAGCTGGGATACAGAGTCAATAAAATGTAACTAATAATAAAAAATAAAAATAAAAAAACGAAAACAACAGCAAATCCAGGAGAAACAATTTTATTGGGGTTAGTAGAAGGAGGGTGAAAGAACTGTGCTACTTTCTGTGTAATACACAGAAGAATTAGCAGTGGAAGTCTGTGATCAGTTACATGGTTTAAGGGTCTTCAGAGAGAGGAAATACTGATTGCAATGTGATGGCTGAGGTGCTTTTGACCTTGGCTGGTGTCCGGAACAGGGAAATAGAATGAGGAGAAGGAGAAATTTTCTATAATTTTAGGTAGAACTTAGTTGGAGGGCAGGCTTATCCATGAGGATTTGCAAGCACCTGACTTAGGAGGGGGGCTTCTGTGGAATGGGAACACAGATCTCATTACTGAAACAGCACTTCCTCCCATCATATCACGTTTACAGGTGTATCAGATTTCCACCTTCTAGCTCTAGGCTCATCTCTGACGGTTAATGCAATAGTAATTTTTTTTTTCCTTCATGGATTGCAGGTGCCTAGACCTGTGTGTTCATGGAAGGTACCTGCTGTCTTCATGGAAAGAGTATTATCAGCCACAGCACAGGCAGGCGATTTGCAAGAGAGAAAACTAGCCATCAGCAATGCTGCTTGTGTCAAAGGATACCAACACATTTATATAAATACATTCTCTTATTGTCTGTATAAGAGAGGATGTGATTGACAATGGCTTATATCACTGTTCCAGAGGAAGCTAATATAGATGCATATGTATCATAAATGTGCCTATGAGGTACAAGGCTATAACTTTCATTTCCTTTCTTTCTGCTAAGTATCACCTATGAAGACTACCCGGACACATTTGTACAAGTGTCCTTCAGCTTGAAAGATTTTAATGTGAGATTACCAATGAGTGAACCCTAGAATAATAATGTCCAGCCCAATGGCCTTTCCTTTTCCAAAGACAGTTAATTTCTTGACAATTTAGAATTGATAGTTTCATAACTGTGTTAGTAAAATTCTGAGCAGTGTTATTTCAAGGTTGTCTGAAGTAAATTTTAATTATAAAGAAATGAATTTGATTTAATATTACCTACAAATGATCCAGAAAACTATTTCACTTGCCAAAATTTACCAGAATTTACCAGAATGAATGTCTGTGGTTTCCCTCCATTAAGACTTTATATATTTCTAGTTGACAAAGAAGAGAATTCTAGAACATGCTTTCTAGGTTTTGTTAAATAACCAGCTTTCTTTCTCTTGAGACTCATAAAGAATTTATTTTCTCTGCTCATCCAGGTTACATCCTGCAAATGAGCCTTCCTGTCGGCCTACTCATTCCAAATTTCAGAGTTTCTTGTCATTCATTTGAAAATAAGAACTGCTTCTTACCATTTCATTAGGTATAAAATTCAAGGAACTTAGCTTCTCCTGTTTAAAAAAAAAAAAAAAAAAGACAGAAACATGCTCAGGCAACTATTTCCAAAGTAACTATCTCTCAAGTCCACCATTGGTAAAACACCAGGACCTGAACACAGTCAAGGATAAAACCAATATCATTAACTTCTGATAGCTTTTATCTGGCAGAACACCCGCTCTGCCCTCACAGCAAAACAGATTCCTCCCAATACCATTATTGTTGAAAGGGCTAAACTAGAGTTCCCATGGTAACTCCCAGTGCCACAGGAGCCCAAGGAAGGTGAATAATACATAGTCTGTTCACTGGGAATTCACCAAAAGGCAGATGAAATTTTTAACCCACTCAAATCTGATTTCAGCTTGAAGTCATCCTTCCTTCCCTCCAAAAAACTGAACCTGAATATTAGGCTAATTCAAAAATTATCTAGATATTTTAACAGTATATAAGAGGTTGAAATCTGTAAGGTACACTTTTCCAACCTTATGTTCTCAAATAATCAATCACTTAAGGGCCAGCATGATGGGATAGCTCAGCAGACAAACACAATTGCTTGATAAGTAAGATGACCTGAGGTTTAACCACAGAACACAAAGAGGAGAAGAGAACTGATTGATTCAAGATGTACTCTGTCTTCCACACTGCTCTGACTTCATGGCGTGTGCCTCTACCATCCACAAACTCATATATAAAGTACTACATGTACACTTCACTCTTACTAGTGATTTCTATTCCCTCCTTCCGATTCGTTATGCGTATGAAGCATACTGGCCCCTTCTTGATTTCAAGCTTTGCAAGCCTCTGCCAGGAACTGAGTGAAGCCAGGATATTTATGCCCAAATTCTCTCCTTATTCTATTACTGGCTGGCAATGACTGCTTTTTTCCATTCAAAGCCACACCTGTTTTTTGTTCTCTTCACCATCTTTGGGTTTGTCTGGTTCATTCATCCTTTATCCACTCTAAAAAAAAAAAAAAAAAAAAATGCCTATAATGGCTTAGATGTAAATATCCTGTATGGACTCATAGGATTTGCTCCTAGTCCTTCCATGATGCTGTTATATTTAGAAAGGTTGGAAAGCCTTTAGAAATTAGACCTAATTAGAGGAAGCAAGGGTTCTGGGAATAGGCCTAGCTGGCTACCTCTCTTTGCTCTTCGTTTTATTCTGTGGGGATGTGAGCAGGAAACCCGATACTACTTCTACCACAGCACTGGCCTGCTCTGCTCACATTGAAACAGTAGGACCAAATATATATATATATTTTTCTTCAACAAACTTGCTTTTTGAAACATAAAAATAACTTACAGAAGGCCCTATTTCAGTTACATATTCTTTGAGAGTGCTATCATATGTCTCCCTTTCAGAATTTGCCATTATGTACAGGATTAAATTTTAAAATATTATATAATGACTAACTTTCTATGACATAAGCAACCATCAGGGTCAAGGGCACAAAGGAGAAATTTAAGGTACTTTTAGGATTATTTTTTGTTGTAAAGAAACAGTTTCATATAACAGTCAGTGGGTGAAAACCTTGCCTTAGCACTTGTCAACCAACACACTGTTAAAGTTTTAGACTGAAGACAAGAAGGTGAGAGCACACACATAAAATGTCATCTGTGTATGAAATATTTTAGATATTGTACCGTTTTTAATTTTTTATTTAAATTTTATTAATTACACTTTATTTATTTTGTATCCCCCATAAGCCCCTCCCTCCTCCCCTCCCGATCCCACCCTCCCTCACCTTTCTGCATGCATGCCCCTCCCCAAATCCACTGATAGGGGAGGTTCTCCTCTCCTTCTTTCTGATCTTAGTCTATCAGTTCTCATCAGAAGTGGCTGCACTGTCATCTTCTGTGGCCTGGTAAGGCTGTCCCCCCTCAGGGGGAGGTGAGCAAAGAGTAGGCTAATCAGATTATGTCAGAGGCAGTCCCTCTTCCCATTACTAGGTAACCCACTTGGACACTGAACTGCCATGGGCTACATCTGTGCAGGGGTTCTAGGTTATCTCCATGAATAGTCCTTGGTTGGAGTATGAGTCTCTGGGAAGTTCCCTGTGTTCAAATTTTCTTGTTCTGTTGCTCTCCTTGTGGAGTTCCTGTCCTCTCCAGCTCTTGCTATTTCCCACTTCTTACCTAAAATTCCACTCACTCTGCCTGACAGTTGGCCATCAGGCTCAGCATCTGCTTTGATAGTCTGCAGGGCAGAGGCTTTCAGAGGCCCTCTGTGGCAGGTTCCTAGGTTGTTTCCTGTTTTCTTCTTCTGGCTTTCAGAGGCCCTCTGTAGCAGGTTCCTAGGTACTGTACCTTTTAATCATCATAGCAACCATATAAATTAGAGCTAGTAAAAATCATGGTAAATATTGAAAGTCCAATCTCATACATGTTGCTGCTAGTTAAGGAATTATAAACTATATTTTTTTTTTCAAAAGATTTGAGAAACAAGTCAGAATAAAGAAAATTTTACAATACCTCAATGACATAAACCATTGCTACCTTCTCCCTGGGGGGCAGCTTCAACTACCCCAAGCACTAACATAAAGTTGTTTGTTGCTTCCTTTCAGCTCCATCCTCAAGTGCCTGGGGTTCTCAGTGGTGGTGAGATTGATGCCCCACAAACTGAAAAACAAGTCACTCTTCAGATTACATCATGGGATCTTCACTCTCAGTGTACATTGATATGCTTCCTTTTATGGGAGAAAATTACAAAGAATGCACATTAACTCAGCAAAGCACAGGTTCTGAACACAAGCTCATGGCTGCCATCTCAGGCAACATGTCAAACTGGAACGTGGGTGCCTTTCCACTTTTTGTTATATGTTCTTTGTTAACAAATAGTTTGCCAAGCAGAAGGTATCTCAGAACTCCCTGGACACATCAACACAGACAGCCACTGACCCTCATCCATCCCTCCCCTGAAGACTATGGGAATGAGAGTCTCCTGCAGCTCAGATTCCCACAGTTTTTCTCACCCTGCATTTTTCTCCCTATCCTGGAGTCTACTAATTTAAATCAGCACACCAAAGCCCTGCCTACAGCAGGGGAAATTCCTCCAGCCTCCCCCTCAGCCTCATGACATCATTCATCCATCTGCTTGGACTCTTTGACTACTCTCACAGATCTATTCCTAGGAGTGGGTGGCTAGACATGGGATCCAGTTACCACCTACCTTCCCTTAACTGTAAGTGAGCAATCTGCAGCAGATGGCAGAGCCAGCATTGCCTTAGCATCCCCAGAGACTTTGATTTGAGATGGCCTTCTCTTCTCATTTTTCCTTTTAAGGATTCATTTCCCTTTCTCTTAGAATACACACTTGAAATTGATCTCTCTAAATCTCTGTGTTACATTCCTTAAATATTCTTACTCCTATTTTCTCATCTTCATTTGTTGTCCCATTTGTCTTCTTTCCTTTCTTTCACTTTATCCCATCCCTCTTCCTTTTTCTGATCACTGATTCCAATCGTTACATGTGTTCTTCCCTGAAAAAAGGTAAGAAAAATGATAGTATGAAAGAACATTTTAGAGGCTTGGTAGCCTATAGGTGTTAATTAACCGGCTTTGTGAGAGAATACATTTACTAGTAAAAACCACACTATGGTTGAGCGCACTAAACAAAACATATGCTTGATAACACTGTAAATGTGATAACATGTTTAAATCCCTACAAACAAGAACATTATAGGCTAACACAACTAAGTGGGGCAAATAGTTGAGAACCTACATACATTCAGTATTCGATTTTCTCAAGAATTATCCTTATCTATAATTTACCAAAGCATTGTCTCTACACAAGCAACCACATGGGTATTGCAAAACTAGGAATATAAATGTGTTTTATGTCCTCCACCCATTACCCTAGTTCCCATATTAACACTGCCTAGTCAGTACCTAACATCTTTCAATTTGATCTAAGAAGCAGCTTTTGCTTTTTACCAAATTCAATTCCAAGCTGTGTTCAATAGCAAATAGAATGAATCGCTTGAGAATTCTATTTCCCATCCCTGCAAAAGTAGTATAAACACTACTGCTGACAGAGGAACTGGCAAAAAATGTGGCACCTATGTAGCAACAGAATGTTATTCTACTATGAAACACAATGAAATCCTATCACTTGCAGGAAATTACAGGATCCTAGAAGACAGTGTTAAGTGAAATAAGTCAGGCACAGAAAGAAAAATACCATGTGTTCTCATTATATGTAGAAGCTATAATCATTGAACTCATAATGTTTTAGACAGTAATCTAACAGCCAGCAGAAGCTGGCAAAGAGGGAGAAAGGTAGTTGGAAAGAATGGCCCAAAAGTAAAAGTTCAGTAAGGGAATAATTTTTTAATTTTTCTACAAAGAGTAGAATACCTATTATTGATAATCAATTATTTCAAAATAACTACTAAATTGGACCGTGAATATTCCCAACATAGATAAATAGTAAATTTTGAGACAATTGGCATATTACTTTGATCTGATCATTACACTTTGTATATTTCTATTCAACCCTCATGATGAAGTACATACACATATAAATTATTATGAATCAATTAAACACTAAATACAGTTTTAAGACACACCTATTAAATAATAACTATGCTTTCTATCACATGCAATATTATGAGCTACTTTTATAGTTCGCTCAATTATACAAAGTGCTACAATGATTATTCTTCACATTAATAATCAGATATAATTGCAGCTTTCTTAAAGATATAAGCTATCTTATATAATTTGAAAACTGAATTGCTAACATGTACATTTGATCTTGAAAAATACAATATACATGCAATCTTCCTCATCTGAACAATTTGCCTTATGTGAGCCAGTTTTCCAGTATCATAAATACCTCAAGGTAATCACGCTTAATGACATAAACCTATAAAGTACAGGATTGCTTTATAAAAGGTATTTTAATACACCTTTTGCTATTTGTATGTGGGCAAAGAGAAAGAGGTATAGGAATGGCAATGGATTGCACTATGAATATTTGTGGAAGCCCATAAGGAATTGCAAATGCTGTTGAGGAAAAAATAAATGTTCTTTGGGGTAAGACTTAATTTCTACTCAAGTGGTGTATATTTAATTTATCTTTAACGTCACACATGGAACAAACGTGAGTTGGCCTTCACAGGAAACAAAACTGTAACAGCTTAAAAATATTGTGTGTGTGCACATGATGTTCGTGAGCGAGGGTGTGTGCAGTGTGTGTGTGTGTGTGTGTGTGTGTGTGTGTGTGTGTGTGTGTGGTCTCCATCTAATTCCACATTACTTAACATTTGCTGTGACATTTGCTTGGACTTTCTAATGGCATTTATTCTTAACAATTTATTCTTCACATGTCTCCAGCAATGTTATTCTAAAGAAAAAAAATGCTCTTAGCAAATATTTGCCAAGGATAAGGGATAATGATATGTCAAGGAAGCTAATATTGGCTTTGATTTTAGCAAACCTTCTTCCATTCTATATGTAAAAACGTCAGCAATCATTAGCATTCACATGTGAGCTCTAATATATGACTTGTAAACAATCCTAGAAATGATTTTAGCTTTTGTGAGGAAAATTTTGATAATATCTTTAGTTGTCATAAAACATGACTTCCTTTAATGACATAAGTGTATTTCACTTACTCCAGAGACTCTAGTCTAATGGTCTTAAAAGTTATAGGACCAGAATAAGAAGGGAGGTGAATAAAATAACAGTAGGTATGTCTGAAAAAAGTCATAAGGAATAATACTATTCACTGTTACCTTTAAAAAAGCTCTATAATTTTGGTTCTGTTATAGAGCTTTTTAAAAGGTAAGCAGTGAATAGTATTATTCTTTATGACTGACTTTTTTCAAAAATCTGAGCAGAAGGGTCTTTCCTGAGACTGATGCTCCAACCAAGGACCATGCATGGAGATAACCTAAGACCCCTGCACAGATGTAGCCCATAGCAGTTCAGTATCCAAGTGGGTTCCATTGTAATAGGAACAGGGACTGTCTCTGACATGAACTGATTGGCCTGCTCTTTAATTACCTCCCCTTGAGGAGGAAGCAGCATTACCAGGCCACAGAAGATGACAATGCAGCCACTCCTGATGAGACCTAATTGACTAGAATCAGAAGGAAGGAAAAGAATACCTCCCCTATCAGTGGACTTGGGGAGGGGCATGTATGTAGAGGGTTGAGGAAGAGAGGGATTGGGATGGGAGGAGGGAGGGAATACAGAGGGGATACAAAATGAATAAAGTGTAATTAATAAAGAATTTTTAAAAAAGCTCTATAATACATGTGAGTCTGTATATAAATATGCACGTATAAGTTAAATAAAACTCATCTGAGCTGACAATTCCCCCTCCAAGAGCCAAAGACCATCTAACAAAATGCCCAAGCTCAAGCATAAGAAGTCCTCTTTTGAGTTGTTGGTCAGAAGGTCTCCAAAACAAATAGGTTATTGCTTTTGCCCCTGGTTTCCCATCTCAGGTGGAATATAAGTCCTTACTGTTGATGAACCATGCACTTCACACACAGGACCAGAGGCCTCTGAGCTGGAACTAACATGAATGCCTACTCCATGAATACTAGTTTTCATCGTACTGGAAGGTATCATAAGATCTTCCAACGAATTAAAGCAACCAAAAGTCCTACCCAGCTATGACACGTGTGAGCCACAACCACCATCACATTGTGATAAACTTAAGGGTATATTATTGGCATATACATTTTAGCACTAACCAAAAGCTCTTTGTCATAGAGTTCTATTGCTGGGAACTGATATGACACCATCAGCGTGGCAGCTCTTAAAAAAGAAAACATTTCATTGGGCTTGGCTTACAGTTCATAGATGTAGTCCATTATCATCATCCAGCACGCTGGCAGACCTGGTGCTAAGGAGGTGGCCTAGAGTTGTACATCTGGATCCACAGGCAGCAGGAAGAGGTGTGAGTAACACTAGGATGTCCTGAGCTGCTGATACCTCAAAGTCCACCCCGGGATGTTATCTCCTCCAACAATGCCCCACCTAGTTCAACAAGGCCACACTTCCCAACTGTGTCAGCCCCGATGAACTTATGGGGCCATTTTCATTCAAACTACCACACTTCACTCCCTGGCCTCCATAGGCGTATTGCTACATCATAGTACAAAATATATTTAATCCAACTTCAAAAGTCCCTATAGTCTATTATCGTCTCAAGATTACTGAAAAGTCCAAAGTTCCGAGGAAAGGGAGCATAGTGAGGAAGTATTATTCCAAAGCAGGACCAAAAACCATCTGAACAAACTAAAATTCTGCACCTTTATGTCTTATGTGTGCTCTTCAGATCTTGAACTGCTTTCAGCTTGGTTGACTGTAATACCTTCTTTCTCTTGAGCTGTTTCCACTATGTGTGGCACCTTTTCCCAGCAGGTATCACACAACTATCGCAACTCCAACAAGGTCGGGCTGTCTAAGGCAATCTAGGCTTCACCTGTAAAAGTTGACACAATGGACCCTCTAGGCCTCCATGCAGGGACACCCATGCCACATGCCTGGTCTACATAGTTTTCCTTAATCACAGAGGAAGATTCCATAACTCCTTTATTGTATTCTTGACTCAAAAGCCAAAACCATATGGCCAAAGCTGTAAAGTTCTGCTGTTTTCTCTGGCTGAAACATGGCCACTGTTCAAATACATTTTCACCAGTTTTCTGTTTGAAATGGTTTCCTTTACTGCCTAAGCTCGGCTCTCTCAAAACATACTCTGTAGACTACGCTGGCCTTAAACTTAGAGATCTGCTAGCCTCTGCCTTTCAAGTGCCAGACTTAAAGGCATGCACTACCAAGACTAGCCCTCAAATTTTCTTTCTTTTTCAGTTTTCTTTAACTTATTTTCAAAAATTAGAAGCTTAGCTGGGTGGGGTCTTGCTTTGAAGTCACCACTCCCTTTATTCTACTTAGCATCAGGCTTTTCTTTAATCTGTTTGAACTTCCTGGTGCCCCCTTTACTCCTCGAAGGATACACATTGTACTTTTCTTTGCTCAACTTGCTCCTTTTCATTATTAATCTGCACAAGTGTGGCCACTAATAACCAAGCAACACAGTCAACACTAGTCGGTCTGGAAATTTCCACTGCCAAAGCTGTTAATCCATAACTTTTCAAGTTAGCCTCACACAGATTTTTTTTTGGACAAGGGGTCATATTCTTTGTTAAATATCACAAGCATGGCCTCTAGGCCACATACTAATGCTATCCTTCTCTGAAACTCATGATCTGAGTCCCCATAGTTCTCATCACTCCTAGCACCACTGTTTCCCATCTCCTAGTAGGATGGCTAATTAAGCTCCACTGAAAAAATTCCACTGCTCTCCTAATCCAAAGTCCCAAAGTCTACGTTTTTCCAAACAAATGCATGGGCAGGCCTTTCACAGCAATACCCCAGTTCCTGATACCAATTTCTGTCTTTGTTAGGGTTTTATTGCTGTGAATAAACATCATGACCATGGCAACTCATAAAAAGAAAATCATTTAATTAATCCTGGCTCACAGTTTCAGAGGTTTAGTCAATTATCATCAAGGTAACACACAGGCAGACCTGGAGCTGGAGAGGTAGCCTAGAGTTCAACATCTAGATCCACAGGCAGCAGGAACAGACAGTGGACCAAAATAGGCCTAACTTGAATTTCTCAAACCTCAAAGATTGCCCCCATGATTCACCTCCTTCAACAATGCCACTCCTATGTCAATAAATTTCAGGAGTGCAAGTTCTTATGTGTTTATGGGGATATTTTTGTTCAAATAACCATATTGTCTAACTTGATTTAAGACTAGTTCAACAAGGGAGAAATCATGCCTAGTACTGAAAATGTAGACAGCTATCCAAGGCTAGCAATCTCTAAATATACTCTAAATATTTGTTCTTATGCCCACAGATAAGTGTAATCTTCACCCTTCCTCAAAGAAATGTCTCTTAACAACTGATAGAGATCATTACAGCAAACTACAACTGGTCAAATGCAGAATTGTGAAACCAAGTCCTAATGGAAATATCTCCCAAACACTCCAAAACCTGAGTTGCAGGAAATACTGTGGAAGAGAAAAAGAAAAGATTTAAGAGCCAGAGGAAGAAAGGATTTGCTTTGAGTCTGTCTTCTAATAATTTCAGAAGCAAAACCCAGAAATTCTTACTAACATGAATACCTAAACATGAATCAAACAACGAAAATAATAACAGGCATGCCAAAATGTTCAGGAGAAGTAAAAAGACCATGAGGCCTCATCCCTACACAAAAACAAAAAAGAAAAAAGAAATGCTAAGGTTGGAAGAAATAGCCTTTTCCTGGGAAGAGTACAACAACTGGTTATCCAATACTAAATGGTCCCCCCGAAAGCAGACATATAAATGACATCATATAGACTGAGAAGGTTATATTTAGGGATATATATGTGTGTATATGTGTGTGTGAGAGTGTGTGTGTGTATGTGTATGTATATACCTATACGCATATACATATAAATTAAAAAGGAGATGGATTTGAAAGAGATCCAAGAGTGGTATATGGAGGAAATATAAAGAGGAAACAAAGGTAGAAATTATGTAATTATATTATAATATCAAAAATAAAAAGAAAAAAGAGATATTGATAAAGCAATAATCAATAAATAATTTTAAGATTATAGACCATGTTCCTTCTTTGTCAAAGTCCCAGAGGCTGAACATTGATTTCACAAACAAATGAAAGAAATTTATTGAATATATCTTGTTTCTAGGTTATGTGTTTCTTAGAAAATAAACAAGATAGACATGTTTTCTCCCTTGTAGACATCACAGCTTAGTGGAGAACACAGGGAAGTAAACGGGCAACTATAACACCATGTGTTAGCATTTCCTAAGTGATGTTTTATAACTGTGTTGAAGAAATATCACCTGGAGGGCTCTTTAAAAATACATGTTATCACACTCTTCTCTTAGCATCCTGACTCAGAACTATGTTTCTGAATGTCAAACTCTAACAAAGCAAGGGATCCAGCTCATTTCTCAGAGAAAACACATTTCATAATGACTCAGGCCATTATCAAGGTCAAAATATATGGGACAGTTCGTAGGGTAAGTCAAGAGGTCATTAGTGGTAGAGACAGAAGCAGAGGTAGAGAAATGCCAGGAATGGATGTGACTGAGAGACATAAAACTAGAGAAATAAGATTTTGCTTGTACAGGAACTTCAGGGCTTGTGAAAGAATTTATACCATTCTAACAGCAGGAGGGAGTGACCGGATATTTGAAGCCCAGGAGGCATTGGCTCAGTGTTGCCATTATATGGCTGTTTCTAACTTATATAACAGTGTAGATGGTATTAACACTTTTCCAATGCTCAGGGCAAAGAAGGAAGAATCCCAGTCCCTAGCTATTTATACTATCACTTTATATAGCTTCCGTTATCCCTAATTAACTGCTATCTAAAAATATTGAATTGAAAGTTTCAGACATAAATAATTTTTATGAGTTTTAAATTACACACTGCCCTTTTGAATAGCAAGAAGAAGTTTTATACTCCCTCTTCAGTTCTGCCCAGTACATATCTGATCTCTTGGTCTCAGGTATCTGCATCCTATAAACTATCCATTCATACATAGTCAATCAATAGCTATCCCACTGTCTCTAACAATGGGTATATGCCCTGGTGGTGATGATCAAGTAACTGTGGAGTTCCCCAACACTATATAATAATGCCCATGTCAGTCACAGAAGCACATCTCATCATGCAAATATTGCATCATCTCATATCATCATAAAAGATGAGTATGTATAATATAATAAAACATTGTAAAGAGAGCACAGTCACATAATATTCATTATAGAATACTATTATTATTTCTTTATTTTATTATTATTATTTAGTTCAATCTCTCACTATAAGGATACTATAAACAGGAAAGACAGAAATGCAGAAGAGCATCCCATCAGAGTGTTTGCATCCACTGGAAAGGTGTCTTAAAACATCTACATTGACTGTCAAAGTCTAGAAAGAAATTAGAAAATTCTATTTTGCACAGTTTGGGGTTAATGAAATTACCATTCAGTAATAATGAAGAGCTATAAAATCCTGGAAACTTATGAGTCACAGCCCTGAATGTTGACCAATCAGTCAATTAACCAACATTTGCTGAGTACCTCCTCTGTAATATAGCCTGTGCTGTCTAAGAATAGAATGGTTAGACAAGAGGGCAATATCCCCATCTCCAACAGAGCTGGGGATGTTTTGAAACCCAATGAATGTAAGATTTCACCAAAGAATGGTGTAGACTAAATCCTAGAAATCATTTGAAGCCATGTCTCCAGACATGACCTGTCTATCCAGTTTCAATGTCAGTATTTGAAAGGATCAACGACAGCTCTTACAGAGTGTTTCCGATTCTTAACTCTTTCAAAGGTTTTTTTTTTTCTTTTAGTCTGAAGATGAGGGTCATTTTTTTTTAATAATAAGATGAAAAAAAGGTTATGTTCTTATGTGGGAAATATAAATGTTTATTTACTGTATTTCTATTACTTAATTTCATGTGTTGCCCTAGAGTATTTATATCTACCATGGACTAGCTGCTTTTTCCTTAGAGAAATACAAATATGAACTCTTTAGAGAAAGAGATATGCACATTTATAAGTCAATTCTCTATGTAGAAGCTTATATGAAAGAGAAAATTTGTCACATACAAATCTAGTGAGCCAGGGCTGGAGAGATGGCTCATTGGTTAAGAGCACTGTCTGCTTTTACGGAGGACCCAGGTTCAATTCCTAGTACTCACATGGTGGCTTAAACCAGTCTGTACGTCTAATACCCAGGGATCCAGCACCTGTTTCTTGCCTCTGAGTGCACCAGGAATGCATATGCACAGATGTATATACAAGTAAAATGCTTATACACATAGAATAATAGTAAACCATTTCTAGAGATCCTCCAGAACTACTTGATTCAGAAAGAGTAGATGTGAGTAATTTAGATTCAGTATGTGCCTACATTACTATAGACAGCATCAACTGTGTGTGAAGCTCACTGATGACATCATTTTGCCATTTCATAGTTGTAGAAACTTAATCGAAGAACCTACCTGCAGGGAGTTATTTAAACTCCAGAAACCTGTAAGTCAATTCCCCTTGGGTTTCACAAATCAGAATAAGGATTCTCTGTGAAGAGCTTTTGCCTAGACACATGAACTCCAGATTAGCCGATGATAGGGAGTCACAGCCTAACACGAACAGCATGCACTTAGAAATAAGAATTCAGGCCCAAGAAATATGACAATTACTTTTAAGGTAAAATTAAACTAAGAATATTTATATGTTGGCCTAGAGGATTAGTGTTATCACTAGATGCCTGCACATCTCCTTGTCTGTTAATATCCCTTTGGTAAATGAGTTCTCTTGAGAAGAGGTTTGTTTGTTTTGTGTTTGTTTGGTTTTGTTTTGTTTCCTTTTTTTTTTTTTTTTTAAGAACACACAACAAATTCATTCTTATTCTATTAACCCATCCTGGATCTTACCATAAGCTGTCCTTATTGTTTAATGTCTAGGTTTAGTCCAAACCTACTTCACACACATACTCTCCATACATATGTACATATTATTCAGGTAATTCTGTAGCATATGTAAAAGGAAATTGTTTAGGTACTTAAGTTTGAGTTGGACAATGGAGTTGGCATTAACAAAATCTAGAATACAGTCCTACAGGTAACATTTTGTGTTATAAAAACCTTTATCAGCCTGATGATTTCCACTGATGCACTTCTCCAGATACTATTTATAAACACATAAAATGAAATAGATTAAAGTTAAAATAAGAACTGAACAAGCTGGATTTTGAAATATATTTTGAAATGTTTTAAAATATTAAAAAAAAACTTTTGATATTGATTCATGTAATTAATTATTGACTAACATATTAAATAAAATGATTTAACAGTTGATGTAGGGGCTCATGGGGGGATACAAAATGAATAAAGTGTAATTAATAAAAAAAATAAAAGATTTATAAAAAAAAACATTAACAAATGATGATTTTAAACAGTATTTGGTACTGTAAATAACAATGGCAAAAAATAAAAAGTGTCAATGCTGGAGCCTACCTACTGGGTCAAACAGGTCTTGAGCAGGGAGTGAGGATTTGAGGATTGAAAGAAAACACACACACACACACACACACACACACACTACACATGGAATCTGTTCAAGAGGGCTGCCAGTAGCAACTGTCACAACAGTTTATTCCACAGAGCAAAGCACCTCAATACAAAATGAAGGAGTAGATGGAAAAGTCAAACTTGTTTACCTTGACTACCTGTTTGTGTGATCCTCACACAAACAAAAGTAAGTAAACTTGGCAAAATATCCTGCTTATCCCTGACTCCAGGTGAAGGCCAGGGTGAAACCATGTTTTTTTTTTTGTTTTTTTTTTTTCTGAGAGCTCATTAAAAAAGCAGCCTAACAAACAAGCAGCTCTCCACAAGTTAAAGAGTGAGAAAAAAAAATCTGTGATCACTAAAGTTAATCAAAACTTCAAATTTCCAGTACTACTAAAGGTTGTTTTCTACATATAAATATAAAGGATATACTAAAAGCTTTTGGTGGTTGATGAAGATAAATATTTAATCTTTCTCCTTTGGGGCCATGTATTATTTACAATAAGGTTCACTGTGTGTTTCTTTGCCCCAGCTGATACATCTACAACACATTTTCTGCACCTAAGGCTCTGGGAATGTCATTAAAAGGAGATGGGTATTAAGAGCCAGATGATCAGGAAGTTTGAGGTGAGATTATGCTTTCTCACTGTGAAAGGGAAGTTACATCCAGAAAATCTTAACAACAGGACTACCTTAACAAGACCTGAACAATTTTAACACATTATCTCTCAATATAGATGGGAGAAATCCAATCTACAGGCAATTAATAAGCCTCCACTCCTAGATGAAAAGCTATAAGAAACCAACAAGCTCTGAGAGAGGGCAAATTAGTCTCCTCCAGGGATGAGTCCCCATTACCAATACTTAATGATCATCCCTAATACCAAATGATCATCGCTAGAAACATATTTATAAAGACAACACTAATCAGCATGCTGCATTTATATGTTTGTTTATATGCATATGTAATAAAAATGGTTAAAGCTGATGAAACCTCAAATTTGGCAGGGATTAGGAGGACATGGAAAGAGTAAAAGGGAGAAGAGGGTGGTATAAATGGTATTAGGTTTTAACCTTTAAAATTTAAGACGTTTTGACATTTGAGTTTTAGTGTCTGATCCTTCTAAAACACTACTACAGTTGTTTTAATTTGAATTCATTCTATGATGTGTGTTTGTGTGTAGAGACAGAAATTTGTGTGCAATGCGATGTGTAATATTAGCATTAATGTTGCAAATGAGAAAATAAAATTAGAATAAAGGAACCTATATCGCCTCAGCCAAGCTATGTGAATTTTATGACAGATGATGTCATCACTCCCACTAAACTTTATGAATTTGTTGATAGTCAACAAATTCTGACATTGTGGAAAGACTCGACATAGTCTTTATTTCTTGTGCAGTGTACGTACACATGGAGACTCTTCTTTGGTGGTGTAGCTGTCCAAGAACTGCCTATAATTCAGAAAGCAACTCCAATTAAACTCATTGATTCACACCACTGGTGTTGGGTGGAATGGTTTCTTTCCTCTATTATTGGTGCCCTATCATAGACTTTTGTTAATGTCTCCCTAGGAAAATTCACACAATACCATATTATAATGAAACTAGGTTTTAGATTAAATTTTGGTATAAATATAAAATATATAACATAACATCTGTGTGCACTGAAGAAGTAAATGTTACTCTTGG
Source organism: Psammomys obesus (assembly GCF_907164565.1). Lineage (NCBI taxonomy): Eukaryota > Metazoa > Chordata > Mammalia > Rodentia > Muridae > Psammomys > Psammomys obesus. The sequence goes on from NW_026592586.1 coordinate 2,964,045, forward strand.
CAAAACTCTTTCTGCCTTAGCAGGCATCCTAACCACTACCATAGTTTCTCTTGAGATGGTTCTATCAGCATTGTGGAGGCAGGAAATGGAGATTTTTACAGTTAGCATCAGGCAAAGAAGGACTGTGGGGCATATGGCACAAACTAAGACACTGGCCTAGTCCTTCCTTAATCTCAACATTCTGTTTATGCAAGTAAGTGAATATTGGTAAATATTTCAGCCATGTTATAGCTCTAGGAGCATTTTAGTTTTTAGATTTATAAATGTGTACCAGTGTCTTGCTTGTGTGTATGTTTGTGGACCACAAGCACGTCTGGTGTCTTCGGAGGTCAGAATGAGGTTGCCCGGAACTGGAGGTAAAGGGGCTAGTGAACAACCATGTGGGCACTGGGATCTGAAGCCATTTCCCCTTCCAAGACAATTTTCATCTTACCTTAATAGGACCTACAATTCTATGATCATGCTCAATAACAACCACCGATTTTCTTGAGCAAACCCCTGTCAGACATTCATTATGCTAATTAGAACCCACTCAGCTGTTAAGATGTGGAGAGTGAAAGGGATTTAAAACTACCCATTCTCACATAATGCCAGGCATGGCCTTTGGAATGTGGATTCCTAATTACAAAATCTGACTGCCCTTAAGCCCAAGCTTCACCTAACTAGCACATGCATAGCATTGTACTTTATATGTCAGTGTTTAAAGAAAATTATTAGGGCCCTACACAAGTTCTTCCACTTGCTTTGAATACAACAAATGCAATATTGTCATAAGTTCTCTTCTTATGAATTTCTGGGTGTCTGACTTAATTAAGCTCAAATGTTTAAGATCTGCAGTATTGTCAACTTTTTGAATTGATAGACCATTACTGAATCTCCCTGAGTTTTCTCTTAGACCTCTCATCATGCCCTTTCTGCCCCTTGTACAATTCAACAACCAAGGATGTAAAAACATGGGACTGAGTTTCAAGATTAAAATGGTAGCTTGCTTTACCGAACTTTGTTTCTATTAATGATCTCTTATTGTCTTGTTTAATAAAAAAAAAAAAAAAACTGGTATAATAAACACTGTGTTATTTACTTTCTATTTTATGAGTACACCTTCGGATCTTTACAGGGAAGAAAATGTAAAAGCTATGCTGATTCTATGATATTTTGCAAAAGTGTACATATACCTCTCTTTTCTACAAGGGAAGCAGCAAATGCATTAATTCTACAGTAATCTGAAAATACATGTCAGGAGCACACACTGGTTATTGCAGTCTAATTACAGTTAAATTTATTCTCCTGGATACTAATCTCTCAATAACATTTTCAAGAATGGATTAAAACATGCTCCTTACTAAAAATCAAGGTTTTTGGGTAGTTGATGTGCTCATAGACCTGTAATTATTTGAAAATATAATTTCTCACAGAAATAAGGTCCAAGAATTGATAAAGTCTAAAGTAGCTATTTTGTAAAAGGAGCTGTGATAATTGCCAACAGACAGCCTGCTTTAACAGTTGAAAGATATTTTCATCTTTATTAATATATAGTTCTGGTGGATATCAGAAAAACTAACCCCCACGGGAATGTTCTCCATTTCTCCTACTATCTCATTTCCCACACTCTTGCCTGACCTGCATTTTATATCTACACTCACAGAAAGACTAGACTTTTTACGTATGTGCTTTCTAAATAATCAGCCAGCTATGAACTTGTATCTACAAAGGACCATGCAGACCCACTGATGTAAGTTTGGACAAATGTATACACCAATAAACTATCACTTTAAAATGTTCCAGACTAAATATTTTAGAAGCAGACAAAATAAATATTCCAAAGTGCTAACCTGTGAATTTTCCCCTCTGTGATGTATGAGTGCTTATTGTGTGAGGCAATCCTGCTTATTCATTCTTAATGTCCTCAGGCATATGAAGAACAGCCCTGCCTGCAAGTGTTCCTGCCCGTCCCTAGATGCATCCTGAGCTCTCTACTGACAATTTTCCCACAGAAAGATTGAAGTAAAGCTTTAAGTACTCTAATAATGAAGTAGTTATTCTTTTCTTCTTCCCTGGCCAGACATGACCCAGGTGGCCAACAGGACAGAGTTTTCAGTTGAGATCCACCAAGAAAATTTCAAAGAAATTGCTACTGTACTTATTCATGAACTTTTTCTAATGGTGAGTCCATATAATTATGAAAAGTGATTGCTTTATCCTTTGATTCCATCCCTACTTTAGCTTGAAACAAACTTCTGCTGTGTTCAATTATAGTGACTTAGGAACAAGAAAACACAGCTGTTGGAGTATTTGTGAAGTTGTTCTCAGGTGGCAGGACAATGCACAACATGCCAATGAGTACGTTCTTTATGCCAAATTCTGTGCAGCATCTCACCTATACCAAATTATTTGATTACCACAATACATAAGTACTGTACCACTACTATTAATCCAAATACATGTTTTCATTCTTCTCATGTTCCAGGTGAATATAGGAAGGAAAAGAAAAGTTAACTAAGTTACCACATGAACTAAGAATCAGTTGCTAGATAAAGCCAAGAGGAGCAATCAACGGTTTAACATGAACATAGATAGTATGACATGTGGTATGGGGAAAGAAATAGAAGAAAGAACTGGTGGGCTATCACTTTAGCTAAATATTTCTTTTCATGTTACTACAATGTTGACTTAGGAATGTCATGAGTCTACATATCTCTGACACCCTTGTGCAAAAAGTTAATTTTGTGTGAAGCCATCTTTGGAATCCATGATGTTGATACTCTCATTACTATGAAAAATGTCATACACAAAAATAGAGTAAACCATATTAGGACAAAATCATACTGCTTTTAAGTAACCACAACAGTATTTAAGCACACATCTTGAGTCTTCATTACAGGAATCTATTTTAGAGTTTCTAGTGACACAATGAGAAATTCACTATGTAAAGTGCGAACAGAAATTACATTGTTTTCTACTGTAATTTCTTTCTTTTATCTGTCTCTTTAGTATGATAGTTGCAAGTTTATACATATATACATAAATTATATATTTTCACATATCTTGAACTTAAAGAACTACACAATTTTACTTCATGGTTAATATTGCAATTCTATTAGATTTTAATATTCCCACACAGATGTGTTCTGCTCGCAAACAGCATAAAAAAGAATTTTAAGATTACACATCATTTATTTTCTAAATAAAATTTGTCTCCCATTTGAGAAATCTGATGATCTGATGACAACAAGACATTACCACCAAATTCAACATTTCTATTTCTTAAAGGCAAAAAAAGGAGATGAAAGCTTTCTAAGTATGTCAGTCCAAGAAAAACTTTAATTAGAATCCCTCGTTCTTGCTTAGAATTCATTCCAAGTCTTCTTTCAGCTTGACAGTATGAGAGAGAGTTCCTCCATAATTTTAGGCCAAATTTTTGAATAAATAACACTTCAGGAAAAAATTAAGTGTGGTTATTGCTTTCCTGGTTCCCTTCTGGTGATTAAGCCAAAGTATACAAAGGACTTAAAATATACCTTCCATTCACAGGCCTCTTCTTTGTTCCTTTTTCAATGAGAACTCAACAGGCTGACTTCCAAGGAGCCCTGATTTGAGATAAGAAAATCCAGAGAAGCCTAGCCTAGTCACCAGGTAAGCATTCAGTCTGGAGGTTTCAAGGTGATGTATCCCAGAAGCAAAAAGATGCACATGGTATATACTCATAAGTGGATATTAAGCATGTAATATAGGATAAAAAATACTAAAGATCTGTACACCTAAAGAAGCTAAGCAAGAAGGAGGACCCTGGGTAAGATGACCAATCCTCACTAAGAAAGACAAACGGAATGGACATCAGAAGAGGGAAAAAAAACAGGGAACAGGACAGGAGCCTACCACAGAAGGTTTCTGAAAGACTACCCAGCGGGGTTTCAAAGCAGATGCTGAGACTCATAGCCAAACTTTGGGTAGAGTGCTGGGAATCTTATAAAAGAAGGGAAGGTAGAAATAACTTAAGGGGACAGGATCTCTACAAGGGGGGGGGGGGAGAAAAAAAAATCTGGGCAAAGGAGTCTTTTCTGAGACAGATACTCTAACCAAGGATCATGTGTGGAGATAACCTAGAACCCCTAGAACTCCTGCACAGATGTATCCCATGACAGCTTATTCTCCAAGTGGTTTCCCTAGAAATGGGAACAGGAACTTTCTCTGACATGAACTCAGTAGCTGGCTCTTTGATCACCTCCCGTGAGGGGGGAGCAGCCTTATCAGGCCACAGAGAAGACAATGCAGACAGTCCTGATGAGACCTGATAGACTTAAGATCAGATGGAAGGGGAGGAAGACTCCCTTATAAGTGGACTTGGGGAGGGGCGTGGGAGGAAATGAGGGAGGGAGGGTAGGAGGGGATGAGGGAAGGAATACAGCTGGGATACAAAGTGAATAAACTGTAATTCGTATAAAAATAAAAATTAAAAAATACAAAAAGGATTACAATAGAATCATTAACTTTTATGCTTAAATCTCTACATATGGGGGCTGGATATATGGGTTAAGAGCACTGGCTGCTCAGCCAGAAGATCTAGGTTTGGTTCCCATCACTCATGCCAAGGTTCATAACTGCCTGTAGATCTGGTTGCAAAGGATCCAACATCTCTTCTGGCCTCTGTGATACACACACACACACAAACACACACACACACACACACACACACACACACACACACACATGCAAATATATATTTAAATCGAGAGAGCTTTAATACCATGAAAGGATTTGTCTTAGGCTCAAAATGACACATTTCATGAATAGTCCTCATGGCTACTGGCTGGTGTTAGGTACTGTATGAGTTTGAAATTCAGGACAAGTCCCTGTGGGTTCTCTCATTTTAGTCAGGCAAAGAGCCTGAAATCTATTCAGTCCTGTTTCTGAGCTGTCAAAAGTGGTTGGCCTGAAAATAGATAGTTCTTTGGCTAGGAAACCTGTAGTTGGAAGGCAGGAAATGTCTTTGAGGATGTGCAATTGGAAGACAAGAGTAGAACTGACTCACATTGCAGCTAAAGTTGAAAACATTAGCTATGAAAAGAGACACCGTTTGCCCAGCTGGAGGTATTCTCCAACAGTATATTCTTTTCAGCAATGAGACCCATGATCAACACCTTTGCAAAACCTGGGGACTGACTATATAAAAAAATATAAATCAATTAAATAATCTGACAAATAGGTGATGATCTCTGCCTGTGTTAAATAGTCTTTCATTTTTAACAGTATACATGCAAAGATATAGTTTTATTTGAATTAAGTCCAAAGACAAATTAAGAATTAGTACATCATTTCAGTTTTTGTTTTTTTTTTTTCCTCTGATGATACCCCATGCTAAATGCAAGTTGGGTAGGAAAGTATTTATTTGGCTTCCACATTGTAGACTATCATTGAAGTAAATCAGGATAGGAACTCAAACAGGGCAGGAACCTGGAGGCAGGAGCTGATACAGAGCCATAGATTGTTGTTGCTTACTGGCTTGCTCCTCAGCACTGGAGTCATAGCTGAAAGCTTATATCTGATCCACAAGTGTAAGGCACTGAGAAAAAGAGGTAACTAGGAATGGCATGGGCTTTTGAAATCTCAAACCCCACCCCCAGTGACACACCTCCTCCCTCAAGGTCATCCTTCATGAACTGTTCAGCCAACTGTTCAGCCAACAAGCATTCAAATACAAGAGGTTATAGGGGCCAGTGTCATTCAGACCACCACATATATTAATATAGATTTTTACATGTTATATTCTAGAGATGATAATGATCAGAAAGATTAATATATTAAAGAACACAAAATAAAATATATTTTAATGAAAGGTAGAGTTAAATGTGAAAATAAAAGCTTGTTCTTATTTTCAAAATATTTTTCTTCTAATATGTTTTCAAAATATATTTACAATGTAAAATTATAAATTAAAAAAGCATATAAGCAGTTTAAACAAAATGTTTTCAATAAAGTTGACTTTCTAATTTTAAGAATGTAACAGTTTCAATTATATAAAACAATTCCTGTTTTGTCATTCAACACAAAACAACCATATTTTTGTATTTTGGTGCATACTTTGTGTATACAATACACATTTTTGTATTGGTGTATATACATATAACCCTTTGTATCAAAAGTGGGTCTTTTTTCATCACATACTAAAATCTAGAGATCCTTAAGTCTCTGCTACAAAATAGTATAATATTTTATATAGCCCTCTTATATTACCTTATTCACTCTAAATCCCTCTTAGAATGCTAATGATATCTAATAAGGTATAAATGGTATTAATGACTATATTTAATTGTTAGGGAATAGAGAGAAGAAAATCATTTGTCTGAAACATTTTTGAAGTATATACTATTCTATGAAATACAACCTATGTAATGAGAAGCCATCTGCAGAAAGGGAGAAAGATGGGAGAGTGGAGAGACAGAAAGAAGGAGAAAAATTTTAAGTCACATAAATATTTAAATCTGTAAAATACTCTTTAGTTTTCATGTATATATTCTGAGGCTGATATCTTAATTCTTGTGTGGTATTTTTGTCTACCAACTGGAACAAAAGAAAAAACAAGTAAATGGATACTGTTTTGATTCCATTTGAGAAATGTCCTTTCTTAAGCGAGAATGCTGTGTTCGTATTCACAGAGAATTTAAAATGATTCATATGTATTTTGGAAGAAGACCATTCTTTCCAGTTTCTGCTCTAAAGTTCTCACCATTTTTGAAGCAGATTTGTTTTCAGTGCTGGCAGAAGCCCATTCGAAGCCCTTCCCAGCATGTGGACTTCATTGTTTCTACACTAGGTGCCAGATGTGGAGAAGTGTGTGTGTCTGGGTGTTTTGGATGACTTGCTGGCCCAGGAGAGGATGTGTGTTAAAACCTGAGCACAGAAGATGTCTTGTATTTGCAATATATTTTAGCATTCTGTATGATAGGGAAGCAAAAGTTTTCTAATGTATGGGCCTTAAAGGCAGCCTCAAAAGCCCAGACTAGAAACAAACATCTGAGTCACTACCCCTTCTCTTCACAATGGAATATATTTGCCTTCAACAACTGTGTAAAAGACAGACCCTTTAAGGACATACTGTTTTACTACCTTCTGTTTTACTACTGCTGCATCATTTTCCTCATTTTTCATGTGCTCTCCTTTCTGGCCAAAGAGAAATGTTTTGACTTTCCACCGCGATTCCTTGCTCTTGCATTTCCTGCTTTGAAATTACTAGTCTCGTTGTCCGTTTTACTTGACCATTTCTGATTGATTTGTCCATTTATAACTCAAATATCAGTTGTCACTGCTCATGATCTAGAATCCTTTATGCCCACTCCTACAATACCTAAGCCTTTGCCCACCATGGTGTTGACCACACTGGTTTATAACTTTCTATCTGTTTCATAAGAAGACTCCTCTAAAACATGAGCATTGTAAGAGCTAGTCTGATTCAACGTTGTAAGATGTCCTTCTAATATATCAAGCATGGATGTGTCCAACAATGAGACTTAACATGCATTTAGTGAAAGAGTATGCTATTAAATAACCAAAGGCTCTAATGTCCATCTTACTGTCATCAATATGCATCTGTCATAAACTTCACTGTGTTCTTTTATTTATTTCTTACCTGAGAGTAAAACACACTTTGTATCGGGCTTCCTATTGTACTTCACATGGCCTGATCAAATCACAGCTGATCCTGGGAGTGTCTGTCTAGAACACATTCTTCACAGGCCATCCACAAATACACTCTACTCAATATATACCGACTCCACCAAATCAAAACCCAGATGATGGCATCAAATCTGACACCTATGGAGGGTATACTCCTTCTAAGTCTTGATTTCTTCCTGTTGTCTGCAGGGATGTGAAAAGACAGCTGGTGTCAGTGATTCAAGCGGAGTTTACAAATGGGCGAACAGCATTCAGATTTCTGCTGGTAAAATTCATTCCTTCTCTTTCAAAAACTTAATGAGAAGGGACAGCTTTGTGAAATGGAAGAGCAGGAACAATATTGCTTAAATAAATTGGAATTTTCACTTTGATTACCCTGCAGTTTCTGCCATACTTTACTGGAAATGTTCCCTATGGTGCAGATTTTCTCTGGAGTGACATCATCATATGGAGCCATCCTCATTATAATTATTCTCATCCATATTTTCAGAGGACAGAACAAGAACATTCACTAAGGAGTACTAGATGCATATAGAACAATTTAAAGTTGTAGAGTCACCAGAAAGCCCCATTAAAAGGCAAATGATAGATCTTTATGCATGCCTGTGACCCCAGAGGAGACATTGCATATTCACAGAAGAAGCAAAGAAGTCTCATTCAAACAATGAAACTCTGACAACAGCAAATATTCGATGGCATAAAATAACAGGCAGCACCCAGTTTCTATTGCTTTTCCTGAACTAATTCTTTCAAGGGTGTAACAGAGAGGGAGAAGGAATGTTTTAGTTCATGTCCCCAAATGGAAATCCTTGTGGAATAGACTGTCAATACAAATGCAAATCATTAGCATTTTAAGACTTTATTTTTGGCAATTCTGGATTCCCTTTTATCAAAGTTGACTGTTTCTTTTATTCTATAAAGTGAGGTTTTTTTTCCCCAAAAAACAATAATATTAGGGAAAGTAAAAATAATAAAATACATTTTAAATGTAATTTAAATACAATTAAAATACGAAGCTGTGGGTTATTTTCACTGGCAATTTGTGACTGACTCAGGCTGGCTTTACCCAGGGGAAGATTGCAGCCTCCTACTGCTTGGAGTTAAAGGGCATAGGAAGGCTTTTTGTCTCCTGGAAAATAAAGGCTTCTGCCATCTGCTCACCAAAGCTTTGATTTTGTTTCAATGTAGAAAAACTCTGCAGTCAGTGATAAGGTCTTGATTCTTCCTTCATGCATTCATTCATTCAACATAACAACAAAAAGAAAGAAAGGAGGGTTGAATATATTAAATGGTTTGCTCTATAAAATGAAAATAATTTTTTTTCTTTCTCTCGATTCACTCTTTTCAAACCTGTTTAGTAAAATTCCCATTCCTTTAATATTACCCTAGATTCCATTGTTTATTTTTTAAATATGTAAACAGAACAGTCATGGTGATTGGACTCCATTTATAGTTTTAATCCACAGCTTAAGCAATGCTCCTTGTCTTCCTTTTGTAAGGCCACAGTTGGTGAGCAATCTTCCTTTCTCTCATCTCTGTATTGTAGCAGAGGGTGCAAAGCAAGCAAACAAAGGATAGCAAGTACTTTACAAGTGTTGCTACAAACCATATTCTGCTGTTGTTAACAGCCAATGTGGCTTGGACATTAATACTTTTGCTCTTAGAAAAACAATGCTGAGCTCTTCCTGAGGCCTAATCTGCCCCAGAGTGGGCCATGGTCAACATCATTATCTTCTTCCCACTCTTCATGGCTCAGGGTCAGCCACAGTACACCCTGAGCATCCTGATGTTAGGTTTCACTGAATGGGGCAGGCTGTCCTCCTGTCTTCAAAGTAGCCAACAGTGCCCTCAGACTCCCAGTGACACTCATCAGATTCTTCTGGAGATGAGCACTAATGCCATCTATTTTGGATGCTTGTCTTATTTATTTATTTATTTATTTATTTATTTATTTATTTATTTATTTATATTCTTGAGTTTATGATTTCACTCTGAGTAATTTTATTTATATATATGTGTATATATATATATAACAACAATTCAGATTTTGTAAAATGAGATCAATTTTGCATGTCCACAGAAACAACACGGTGAGCAACACATAACCATTTCAGCCAGTGCTGCATACAGACCTAACCTACATCCCTAACTGACACTGGCCTGTGGGACCCACTGTGATAGCCATGTGTATCTACTTGTGTCATACAACTGGGGCTGAACTGACATGGCTTGCAGTGTGATTTCATTTTCACATAGCACAAAAGATACAAATCAAGTTGAGCCTGTATAATTGAGGCTGTCCAAGATGTCAGAAACATATTTGTACTATCTCACACTTTTTTCCAAATTAAATTGGTAATTGTAAGTGTTTGCATTTTTCCAATCCTCACACTTGGAAACGAGGTTCTGACCTGGCTTATAGGCCAAGGAATTAGGTCTTTTAAAATATTCTGTGTGATCTGTTGTTTCTAGACATTAATAGAGGATTATGTACAAAACAAAGAGCCAGGACAATGACTCAGTTAGCCAAGAGATTTCAATCTAAGCTGAAGCATCTGATTTGATTCCTGTATATAAAGTGTAAGCAGTTAGATTTCTGAGGCTTATCAGGTGTCCAATTTAGCATACTTGTTGAGGCCCAGACTCTAGTGAGACATCTTGTCTCAAAGTATAAAGAGGAAGGCTCTTGAAGAAGAATGTTTAAGGTTAATCTCTGATTTTCACAGGTACAGACATATAGTGCAAAGGATCCCTCCTCAATCCCTCCCCACTGTTCCCCTACCAACCTACCCTCCCACACACAAATAAAGTCATGTTGCCATAATGCTAGCCAATTTCCTTCTCACTTGTATTAGCCATTTAAGTCACTCCTTCAGAATTGATTCTCAGATAGCAGATATGCAGACTTTCATGGAAAACTATGCCTTAGATTTAGGAAATGAGTTATACCAGTCACTAAGTAAAGCTGATTACCAGAAAAAAAATAATAACTATAGTACATGAAATGGGCTTCCTTAATGCTGTTAGTACAGAGAGAACATTAGGATACTTAGGCTATGAATGTTTTATTTCACAGAAATAGTAAGATCTCTTACAATTCATTGGTATACATAGTTTTTCGTATGTTCCCTGCACCTTCAGCCTTCATGAATCTTATATTCTTCTTGCACACTTGCACTTAAATTTAAGGAAATTTACTACCTCTTTAATTATACTTTTTAAACAAAACTGAACACAAGACAAGATAATGGTTGAGTGTTTTTACAAAGTTAGTTTAAATCATTATCATTTCTTAATTTTTCAAACTCTATTGGAGTATCAGTTATAATGTATCCTTAGATTTTTACCAACTAAGACTCTTGAGATGTGAGATTCGTAAACATTTCTGAAATAACATATCCAAATGGACAATTTCCAGAAACTCAAAAATTTTCAGTAATTTTTTTTTCATTAGAAACACAAGAAAACAAAAAAATTCCATTATAATGTTATAAATATGGATAGAAGAATTTATTTCAAACCATGGCTTTCGTTTTTTTAAATTATCTGCATGATTGTTTTAGTGCTTGGCAGTCTTTATCACTCTCTCTTTTTTAATAATTTTTATTTTTTATATTAATCACCTTGTATCCCAGCTGTAGCCCCCTTCCTCATTCCCTCCCAATCCCACCATCTCTCCCTCATCTCCTCCCTGCTCCTTTCCAAGTCCACTGATAGGGGAGGTCCTCCTGCCCTTCCATCTGACCCTAGGTATCTTCAGGACTGACTTCCATGTCCTCTGTGACCTAGCAAGGCTGCTCCTCCCTCAGGGGGTAGGAGGAAGAAGGAGGTCAAAGAGCCAACCATTTAGTTCATGTCAGAAATAGTCCCTATTCCCCTTACTAGGGAACCCACTTGAATACTGAGCTGCCATGGGCCACATCTGAGCAGGGATTCTTTTATTTTAATTTTTTCTTTATTCCATTTACATCCTGGTTGGAGTTCCCTCTCTCCTTTCTTCCTGGTCCCACCCTCCCTCTGTGTTTTTCCTATCTCTCCTCTGCTAATCTTCAAAGAAGCGGAACCACATCCCCTACGCCAGCATATCAAGTTGAATCAGTCCTGAGCACATACTCTTTTCCTGTGAGCTGTCCAAGGGAAAATGATTGAAAAGCAGGCAACACAGAGTCCATGTCAGAGTCAGCCCCCATTCCCCTTATTAGGGACCAAGCTGCCCATTGGATATATCTGTGTAGGGCTCCTAGATCTAGTCCATGCATGGTACTTGGTTCGTGCTTCAGTCTCCACAGGAACCCCCTGGGCCCTGGTTGTTATGTTCTGTTGGTCTTGTGAAGTTTCTGTCCCTATATCACTTTCAATGATACCTGAGGAAAGCAATTAAAACAGAGCAAGATCTTGGTTTGGTTTAGTTGCAGTGCTTTCAGTCCTTGGTTAGCTGGCTATGTTGTTTTCAGACCTCTGGAGAAGGAGAACATCATGGACCAAGGGCTTGGAAGAGAGTGCTGTTTAATCCCTTGTAGCCAGTAAATAGAGACACAGAGAAAAAGGACTCAGCTATAAGCTGCAGTTTTGCAAGGCATTTTCTTAGGGACTTAACTTCTAAATAGGCTTCACCTCCTACTTTCCACTAAACCCAAAATAAGACCTCCATATGAACACCAAGCCTTCCACACTTGAGCCTGTGGGGACATTGACTATTCAAACGGGGCTATATGTGATTACACATATGTAGAGATTTCAGCTGTTCTTCTGTAACTTGGCACAATTTACAGAAAAATGCCACTATGGTAGTTATCATAAATTTCTCAGTGGTTGTTTAGCAAGTGGGTCTGAAAGTAAGCTCAAATAGGGTTGCTTTGAGGAAGGAGGCGCAGAACAGATACAGAAGCAAATATTCAGCATGGCTGAAGACTAGATCACCATCCACAGTCAGCATTACTTCCTACCTATGCAGACTCTAGTCCTTTCCCCAGACCTCATTTTCACTTTTCTTCATCTTTAGCTTTGACTTTCACTCACAATTACAGCTGCCCACTAACTGAGATAAACTACAGTATTTCACAAAGTTTAGGATATATTTTATATACTAAGAAAAGCCAAAAGTATATTTATGGTTGTGGTCAGGAGACCTAATTAGAAAATGTATTGGTTATATTCTTGTTAATCCAGAAGTTGGGAGTAAATAGACCACCAATCAAGATCATCTTGGCCAAATTAATTTAAGCAAGGATTTTTATTTATGTACCTGGGCTGTCTCCCCTACAGCAGGCATCTAGAGGCCAACATTGGACTTGATGAAGACAAGGTTTTTAAAAACTCAGAGGTTTAGGGTTTCCAAATGGGGGATTACAGAGTAAAGCATCAGTGTAACAAGCTAGTCATAACAACCTCCTGACACAAGGAGATGGTTGCAAGACAGGTATAGCAATCATCATAAAAACCCCCTGAAACAAAGGCATGGTTGCAAGAAAGGCCTAGCAAGGTAGTCATAACAACAGGTAGTAATAAAAAGGTAGTCATTTGTGGTCATATACTATTTTGAAACAAAGGTAAGTTGCAAAGTTGTTATAAATAACTTTTTGTAATAAAGACATGGATACCATATCCTGAAACAGGTAAAGAACCAAAGTTTGCAGGTAGGGTTATAGGTGGGGCATAGCCCAATCCTTGAGAAACAGAAGTTTAATCATAAACAGGAATGAGCCTAGTTTGTCCTTACTACAAGATAGTTTTAAGCCTAAGATAGACGTAGGCTGATTCACTACTCTCTGTGCATACTTATATTAAAACGTAATTTCTGTATGCTTTTATTGAAAATTTACATTTTTCTTATATAATATAACCTGACAATGGTTTTTCCTTCTCTCCACTCCTCCCAGTACTTCCCCATCTCTCCTTCTATTTGAATACATCCCTTTCTGTCTCTCAGAAAGAAAGAGACTTCTAAGAGATGACTAAAAACTATGATATGATATGATATAATATGATATGATATGATATGATTTTTAAAAACCACTAACATCATAATAGGAACGTCCAAAATGCTTTTGAATTTGTTTTCTGTTGACCATCTACTGCTGGGCCTGTAGCCTACTAGTAAGAATGATTAGTTTTCAGTGAGACTCCCTTAGAGAAAAAATAAAATTTTATTTGCAAGTAATTATTGATTGGAAATTGCTTTTGGGATAGGGTTGAAGTTATGTATCTAGTTCTTTTTAAGCTCTAGGACCTTATCTGTTTCAGACACCTGTGGGTCCTGTGAATGAGGTCTCATGAGTTCACATGCAAGCCTAATTTTCTTCGTGTCCTTTATTACCTCTGGCTCTTACATTTTTTTTCTACCTGTTTTTCTACAGAGTTCCTTAAACTCTTGAGGAGAGATGTTTGATGGAGATATGCCATTAACGCTAAGTGTTCCAAGGCCTCTCAATCTTTGCCTATTGTCTGGTTGAGTCTCTGTATTTGTTCTCATCTGTTACAAGGTGAAGCGTCTCTGATCATGATTGAGAAAGGAAGTTATCATGAGAGGTAATTTTATTGCTATGCATTTAGTTGACCCTTGGTCACTGGAGTATTTAGTCTCAGGTTCTTGGCCATCCAAATACTATCAAGCATGGACTGAGTCTCAGGTCAAATCAGATACTGGTTGGTTATCCTCACAAGCTTTGCATATCTTGTAGGCAGAACACCACTGTAAATCAAGGGCTTTTGGGTAGATTGGTGTTTACTATTTTGGTAGCATACTATTACTAAAGACTCCTGTAATTCTTGTACTAAAGACTCCAGAATATATGGATGAAAGCTTTTTATAACCACTAGCTCAACTTCTCTATGTTCAATGAGTTGTATTGATGTTGTCTTCAGCAGTAGCCCATTGATGTCAATTTGTGGAGAGCAACCTGCAGTCTTGGAAACAGTCTTGGTTGCTTGAAAATTTCCATGGAACCTCTTTGGCTAACAGCTCAATTTGACATAACCTAATCACCATACTGAATGCTTCATCACTTCTTGGTGACAAGAGTTCATCAGTTTAGGATTTGTTTTTCTCATCATTTGGTAATTTTATTTAGATCACCTTCATATATATATATTTACATAGATAGATTATAGATGAATTGGATATAGATGTGTGTATGTGTGTGTGTTTTAGTATTGTATTAGGTTTTGTATTAGGTATTGTATTGTATAGTATTGTATTAGGTATAGTATATTATATTAGATAGTATTGTATTAGGTTTCCATACTACCCTTAATATAGCCCTTAATTTCAAATATCTCTTCTCAAATTTTTTTCTTTCCTCTCCTCCTCTTTTCCTTCCGTACTTGGCCCTTTTATTCCAGCCCTGCCCCTATCAATCTATAACAGATTATTTTATTTCATTTTTCTAGGAAGATTTATCTCTCTTACCATAATAATTTATTATACAATAAGTTGTATTGTTCGTGCTTCTATGGATATTGTCTTTATTGTCATTGATTTCTCAGCTAGTATTCACATATAAGTGAATACATACCACATTTGACTTTCTAGGCCTGTGTTACCTCAGAATGATTTATTTCTAATTCCATTAAATACCTGAGAATCTAATGTTTTCATTAGTTTAAGGATGATTAATACTACATTGTGTAAATTGCCATAGTTTCTTTATTCATGCATATATTATGGGATATCTAGGTGGTTTCAATTTTCGATGTATTATGCATAGAGCAGCAATGAAAATGGTTGAGCAAGTTTCTTTGTGATATTAGGAAGTGTCCTCCAGGTATATGCCCAAGGCATGGTATAGTTGGATCTTGAGATGGATCGATTTCTATTTTCTTGAGGAACCAATACACTGATTTCCATTTTGGCAATGAATAAGTGTTCCTATGCTACATCCTCAACAGCATGAGCTGTAACTTTTTTGGTTGATCTAAGCCATTCTGAGATGTGTAGAACAAAATCTCAAATTAGTTTTGATTTGTATTTCCCAAATAAAGATGATGTTGAACATTTCTTTAAATATTTTTCAGATTTTTGAGTTTCCTCCTTTGAGAATTCTCTGTTTATTTCTACAGCCCCTTTTTAAATAGGCTGTTTGTTTTCTTGATATCTAGTTTTTGAGATCTTTATATATTTTGTTTATTACCCCTCCATAGGGGTATAGTTAGTCATTCTGTAGGCTGCCCCTATGATAGTTTAAGTGATAGTGTTATTTTGCCATGTAAAAACTTTAGTTTCATGAGGTTGATCTTAGTGACCATGTTAATGGTATTCTGTTCAGAAAGTCTTTTTCTATCCCAATGGGTTAAGATTATCTCCTACTTCTTCTTCTATAAGGTTTACTGTACCTGGCTTTATGTTGAGGTATTTGATCCATTTGGAGTTCAATTTCAAGCAGTTTGGTAAGTATGGATCACTTTGTATTATTCTGCAAGTAGCCATCCAGTTTGACAGGCGCCATTTGCCGTAGATATTGTCTGTTTTTCTTGTTGTTGTTGTTTTCCAAGACAGGATTCTTTTTTTTAACTTACTTCGCCTTGGCTCTTCTGGAACTTGCTCTGTAGACCAGGTTGGCTCAAACCAGAGCAATCTGCCTGCCTCTGTGTTCTGAATCCTGGGATTAAAGTCATGCAACAGCACCACCCAGCAGATACTGCCCTTTTTACAGTGTATGTTTCTGGCTTATTGATCAAAAATCAGATATCCATAGATACATAGATTTATGTCTTGGTCTCCAGTTCAACTCCATTTATCAATGTGTCTGTCTTTGTGACAGTACCATGCTGTTTTTTATTACAACATCTCCGTACTACAATTTGAGATAAGAAATGCTGAGACTTCCAGCATTTCTTTCAATATTTAGAATTGTTTTAAGCTATCTTGGGTTTTCTATAAATTGCTTTTTGTAGGTCAATTTAACTATATAAATCCTACAGATCCATGAGCATGGTTGAGCTCTCCAATAGTTTCTTCAGTTTCTTTCTCTAATGTCTTAAATGTTCTGTCATACAAGTTTTCACTTGCTTACTAAGCGTTACCTCAAAATATTTTATATTGTTTAAGGTTATTGTGAAAGGTGTTATTTTCCTGTGTTTTTTTTTTCTCATTGTTATTTGTATATAGGAGAGCTATTGGTTTTGTGTGTTAATTTTGTATCCATCCATTTTTCTTAAAGCCTTTTCTTAGCTATAGGAAGCTCCTGGAGAGATGTTATTTTGTGGAGGAAGGAGGGGTTCACTTATGTATACTATCAAATCATTTGAAAATAAAGCTATTTTAACTTCTTTGTTTTTAATGTTTATCCTATTGATCTTATTTGGTTGTTTTAGTGCTTCATCTAAGACCTCAAGAACTACATTGAATAGTTATGAAAAGAGTATACAACCTTTTCTTGATCCTGATTTTAGTGGAATTGCTCTGAGTTTCTCTCCACTAAAATTGATGTTGACTTTGAGTTTTCTTTTAATTGCCCTCATATTATTAAGGTATTCCCCATTGTAACCCTAATCACTCTAGGACTTCTAGATGAAGGGATGTTGGATTCTGTTAAATGACTTTTCTACATCTAATGAGATGATCATATAGATTTTGTCAATTTACATATATTGAACCATTCTTACACTTGATCTTAGCCAAAAGGCCACGAAGCGATTATTGAACCATTCCTACAACTCTGGGATGAAACCTACTTGATCATGGTGGATGATTTGTGTGTGTGTGTGTATGTGTGTGTGTGTGTGTTTTCTTGGATTCAGTCTGCAAATATGTTATTCAGATATTTTTGTAAATATGTTAATAAGGAAATTGATGTGTAAATCTCTTTATTTGGGGGGTCTTTCTGTGGTTTGGATATCAGAGTAACTGTGGCCTAATAAAAGGAATTGGGTAATATTCCTTCTATTTCTATTTTTCTGCAATAATTTGATAATTATTGACATTAACCCATCCTTGAAAAACTAGTAGAATTCTGCACTAAAATCATCCAGCCTGACTTTTTTCCCCCCACTGGGAGACTTTTTATTTCTTCTATTTTGCTAGCAGCTATATGTCTGTTTAATTTGCTTATCTGATTTTGATTTAACTCTGGCAAGTGATACATATCAAGGAAATTGCCCATTGCTGTTAGATTTTTCCAATATGGAGAGCTACAGGTTTTTAAAGTGTGTCTTCATTAGTCTTTGAATTTCCTCAGTATCCATTGTTATGCCCTCCTTTCCATCTCTTATCTTGTTAATGTTGACCTTCTTTCATGTCTTTTTTTGTTAATCTGGGTATTGGTTTGTCAGTCCTATTCTTTCCTTTTTTTCAAAGAACCAATTTTTTTGTTCCTTTGATTTATTGTTGTTTTTGTTTCTATTTTATTAATTTCTGGCCTAAGTTTGAGTTTGATTTTTGTTTTTTCTGTCTTGCTATCTACTCCTTTTGGGTTAATTTGTTCTTTTGGTTTTGGAGCTTTAGGGTGTGCTATTAAGTTAGTCGTATGGGTTCTTAGGAGTTAAGCAATGCAACAACTTTTTGGTGGATTTGTCAATTGATGAGTAGGTAGTGTCCTTCCATCTTTTCTGATTAGTGTTGGTTTATTTTTCAATATTGGGTAATTGAGACTATTGATGTTGGAAAAGGTCAAATAAACTGTAATTAATAAAAATTAATATATATATATATATATATATATATAAATTTTAAAAAAAGAAGGTTTACAAACCTCTTTTCTTAATAGCCTTCTTTCTCCCATACCTCTGGTTAGTGGGATGGAAACAAGGTAGAATTGTTTAAGAACCCTAAATAAATTACGTTTGTAAAAAATCTAAGTCTTCATTTGTTCAGGCTCTTCTGAATTCTAGGGTTTCCATCAAATATCTAATCATAAGTTACTTTTCCCTCCTTGCATCTTTTAAAATTCTTTATTCTGTGCATTTAATATTTTGATTATTATATGTTGAAGGTAATTTTCTATTTGGTCCAGTCCATTTTGTGTTATGTATGCTTCTTGTACTTGTTAGGTAACTCCTTATTTAGGTTAAGGAAATTTTCTTCAATAAAATAATTTCATTCCATTCTGACCATATCAAAATTTGGGAAGACTTTTAGTGCACAGTCAAGAAAATTGAGCCATATTTCATTTTTAATAGGAACAAGTGAGGTACACAAGTGTTATCTAAAACAAGACATACATTACTGACAGGGTTCTAAGGATCTTATTTTATTTACCTTCATATTCAACTCTCAAAATTATGAAGGGAAATTACTAATGAAGAGAAACATAGATTACTTTACCATGGGTACCCTTGGACTTGACTTCATTGTGGCACCAGGACACATTACTGAGATAGCACCCCACCACTGACACACACTAACAGTTATTTTTAGAACTTCAGCTTTCAAAGGAGAATCCTAATGAGTTCGAGCATCTCTTTTAGAAGCAGTATGGTTTTAAAAAATGAGACATTGATAAAGTTAAACTATTTCACTGAGTTAGATACCTCTTCGCTCATCACAAAGACAACTGAGAATAAGCTGTAGATATTCTCCCTGTAAAGGTTTCCTTGTGTTTTTAAGATTTAAAGATTCTCTGTTGACCTATTTCTATAGTAAATAAAGTTACTGGCTTTAAAATATAAAAACAACCAGTATTGTTTACATTTCTTTTTTAGTTCATCATGCTCTTATTTCTTGCGTACTTAATGGTTTATTAAATGCTAAGAGTTGACTTCAATATATAGGTATTTAATGTGGGCAAATCTCAGAGCAGTTGCCAATAGGGAAAAAAAACCCAAAGATTCATCTAATATTTGATGCATTCTATCAGGCTGCAAGACCACAGCAGGGAGCCAGGAGCCTTGGTGACTGACTGCATGTGTAATGAGCCGGGCAGCAAGGTTAAAAAGGCAGCCACACTGCATGAACAAATTCAGAGAAATGCATCTCACTAACACATTTGGTGGGTTTTTTTCTCCCTTAAAACATTATGAATTCTGAGACACCTTGAATCTCCCCGGCTCCTTCTAATTACCAACAATGACAAGTCTGCCCTCTCAGTTGTAGCTGGCTGCCCCAGGCATCTTTATAACAAAACCGACAAATGATAGGAATAGTATGATTTAAACTCAAAACCAAACACAGTTGGAGATTTTTTTTTTCTTTTTCTTTTTGGCAAGGCTGTTTAGAAGTTTTATGTCCAGGGTTTGTGAGATCATAGATAGAAGAGGTAGAAGGACAACAGAAGGTCAAATCTACATCTCATATACAAAGAATAAACTAGGTCCTATATCTGAATGCTGTAGTGCATAATCTAGAGAATAAAGGACGAATTGCATGACCCATTGTGTGAAGATCATGCTTGTGACCTTCAGCTATGAAAGATGGCCATTATTAGGAGGAGGCGATGACCCTAGCAACACATAACTGTCTGTGTCCTGAGCCAGAAGGGAAAGGGTTCTCAGAGTAGGCTGAAATGATAGTGCTACACTAATTAAGTTTTTTTATTTAATTCTTTATGTAATCTGTTTATTTATTTTGAGAAAACATTCCTCTGTGTATGAAATGAAGCTACATCTTTTCATAAGCCTTAGGTGGTATGGCCATTTGATATCCTCAAAAATTGATAAACATGACATTGTCACCTTTTAATAAGCAAAAAAATAATATGTCAATATGCCATTTTCTTGAAGAAGGTTCTTGAAGACTGGCACACAACACACACACACACACATACACACACACACACACACACACACACACACACACACACTCACAATGGCATGGGCCAGCTTTTACAAGAAGGCACTTTAAGGCTAGAGTAGAATATATACATCAAGCTGCAACATGGTTAGGAAGGGCTGGACATTGTTGAAGACCATCATTGCTAATCTCTTCCTTTTCTTTACATTCAATCTGGAGGACTTAGGTGAGGAGAATCAAAAGGCTAGACATTTGTTTTTATGCATGGAGTATTCTTGATGTTATTTCTGGGAACAGAAGTAGATGGTATTCTCCAGGAAAAATAAAGTTAGGCAAATGAAAGCAGAAACCTTTTTGCTTTTAAAAATAAATTTTCTTATTTGTTTTGTATTTCACATTGAACACTTGAGTACCAAATGCTGGCCCTGAGTGAGGTTTGGATGTGGATTGGCACCCTTGGGTTCATGTGCTTAACAACATGGTCTCCTGCTGGAAATGCTGTTTGGGAAAGTTATGAAACTCTGGGAGATAGAGACTTGCTGGGGGAAGTGAATAGTGGGGACAAGCCTTGAGGTTTGATAGCCTGGCTACATATTCTGTCTGTTCTTGCATTCTTGCTGGCTGGTGCAATATGAACACTTGCCTCAGCTCCTGCAGTCAGGGCTTTTCCACCAGGATGGAAAGTTCTCTTGAATTTTAAGGTAAAATGAACATGTCCTCATCTAATTTCTTTTTTCCATGGTACATGGTGACAACAGCAAGAAACCTAACAAGCACAGTCATTCTTTTTTCTCTCTCCTTCCCTCCCTCCCTTCATAAGTATTACAGAATATCCACAGTGAATTACACCTACCTACCTCCAAACATTTACATCAGCAAGACCAAAATACAATGATGTATTCATTTCTCTTGATGGTCATCAAGTAAAAGTAAAAAGGGGGCACTCATTTACTCTACTAATAACCACAATTCCAATAGTTTGGATGTATGTGCATTCCAAAATCCAGTAATATTTCCTGGAAACTTATGGTGTATGTAGTTCAAAGCATTACTATCCAAACCCAAAGGCAGTCACAGGTAACAGAAAAATAGCACCTAAGGATTCTAAGAGGTGGAGCTAGCAAATGTTGGAGAGTTTATATATCAGAAGGGAAACATTTATTTTATCCTAAATTCTCTTCTTTGCACAGTGTGTAGTTTCATTCAAACCAATATTTCATCTTTCATCTAAGAATTGATACTTTCAGTTAGGTTTTACAAAATCCTAGGAGTATACTATCTTTCTCATTCAAAAGATACATAAACCACAGTACTACAACAATATATTTGATTTGGTGGATTTATTCTATAAACTCCAAAGTCGGGTTCTACCTTAGAAAAGCAACTTGGTCCAGCTGTACAACTCCTAGTCATATACCCAAAATATGCTCAACTATACAACAAGGACATTTGCTCAGCCATGTTCGTAGCAGCTCTATTCATAATAGCCAAAAGCTGGAAATAACCTAGATTTCCCTCAACGGAAGAATGGGTACAGAAATTGTGGTATATTTATTCAATGGAATGCTATTCAGGTATTAAAAACAAGGAAATCATGAAAATTTCAAGCAAATGGTGGGATCTAGAAAAGATCATCTTGAGTGAGCTAACAAAGAAGCAGAAAGACACACATGGCATACTCTCACTCATTATTGGATATTAACCATATAACATAGGATAAACATACTAAATTCTATACTCCTAAAGAAGCTAAACAGCAAGGAAGACCATAGGCAAGATGCTCAGTTCTCATTCAGAAGGAAAATGAGGTAGACATTGGAAGCAGGAGAAGACATGGATCAGGACAGGAGTCTATCACAGACGACCTCTGAAAGACTCTACTGATGGAAGTATTGAAGCAGAGGCTGAGACTTATGGCCAAATTTGGGCAGGGTGCAGGGAATCTTATGAAAGAAAGGGGAGATAGAAAGACCTGGAGGGGACAGGAGCTCCAAATATAGACCAACATAACCAAAAAACAAAACAAACAACAATAACAACAAATGAGCCCTGGGTCCTCAGAGTCTGATACACCAACCAATGACCATGCATGGAGAGAACCTAAAACCCCTCCTCAGATGTAGCCCATAGACTCAGGATTCAAGTGAGGTCCCTAGTAGGGGGAACAGGGGCTTTCTCAGGCATGAATTTAGTGACAGGCTCTCTGAGCACCTCCCCCTGGAGGGTGCAGACTTTCCAGGCCACAAAGGAAGAGAATGCAATAAGTCCTGATGAGACCTGATAGGCTAGGGTCAATTAGATGAGGAGGAGAACTAGGGCCACGGGCTATTTATACTTTTTTTTTTTTTTTTTTTACGAGTGTTGGCACTACAAACTTTAGTTTTCATTTTTAGGGCACTGTTTGGAAAGTATTATAATACATAATCTTATTTAATTGATTTTGGTGATTATAGCTATATTGATCAATATAGTATAAATAATGTAAAAAAAAAGAAAAGCAACTTGGACTAGCAAATATTAAAAAGGCTTTCAAAAAACAATGATTCATAGCTGTTAAGGAATTTAACTTAGGAATAGGTCTATATAACTCAATGAAAATATTTGACCTATATAAATCTCAAACAAACAATATTTTTAGAGTCTCCCCTGCTTACACACCTACCCTGTTCTCTGTCCATGCCCCAATGTGAACCACTCCATTTGCTTTCAGGGTCACTAGACAATAAGAATTGGCATGAACGAAAACCAGGAAAACATGCCACTTTGCAAAACTTCAATGTAGGCATGTGATACTAATGTGCCTTGGGAATACTCCACTAAGCTGTACCTTCTCCAGCTCTCTCTCCCATGTGTGTACACCCTTATAGTGTACACACACTCCTAATTAACATGTTGTGTCATCACTGAGACAAGTCAGCCAATGACATCCCATGCTCCTCTCTGTTCAGATAAGTGAGATGCAGCAACAAATTTAATGATCTCCACCGATGCATACTTTTCATTCTTTAAGTGTTCATCAAGCCTTCTAAAGTTGCACTATTCATGACTGTGGTAAATCAGCAAATGAGTTGTAACAAGAAAGAGTTTACATTTCAAATATTCTATGGTTTGTGTGTCTCTTACAGCTTTGAACTGAGCCTGTTTGTTTACACAAATAAATGTATACACGTAAATAGCAGCTTATTATTAATGATAAAGTGGGCTTGTCGATTATATTTTGACAGTTACAGTGACCCAGGATCCTCTTCACAATGGTTTCACTGTGTCATCTCTATTCTGGGGAATGATTTAAAAGTACAAAAAAGGAGGAAGTCCAGTGTCCTCACATGTCTGACCACCCCTCACTGGTTTATTGAAAATTTGTGGAGTTCCTCCACAAATTAATGATTGTATTCCCAAAGGTGTGTATAATTTCTAACATATTACTTTATTTCCCCATTCATTTTCCTCTTGTTTGCTTTTGTCTTGCTCCTGAAGTTGAAAGAAAAAACTGTAATTTCTGTTTACATCATTCACCAATGCATCTCGAGCCCCTAGTATTCAGTTGGAACAGTGTAAACGTTCCATGAATGGACATCTTCATTTTTTAAATATGCACATGCATTTTTCCCATTATGACCCATAGGATATTTTTCACTGCATTGGAAAGATTACACTGGCTAGTGAGATGGCTCAGTGAGTAAAGGCCTTTGCTGCCAAGCCTGACAATCTCTAGGACCCACACGGTAGAAAGAACTGACTCCTACAAGTTTGTGATCTTCCCATATACACTGTGGTACTTGTTTATCATTCCAGAATAAATTATAAAAAGAGAAAAATTGTAAAGCTTGAAGAAAGAAAATGACGATATGGATTTGCGTGCTACAGAAATGTTTATTTTGTCACAACAGTGGCACTTCATCTTCATACTTTGTAAGAGTTCATGAACAAGTAAAGTTTAACTTAAATGTAATTGAAAATCCACCTTTTCAGTTAGTCATATTTTTTTAAACTCTGACTTCAATATGAATTTGCTAATACATTCCTCGTCTAAGGTATAAGGTTCAGGATGGTACATAGACTGTCCATTTTCTCTTGTTTTCAGAGCACACAAGCAGCCCTATATAATGCTGACACAACTCCTCCCTTAAAATGCAAATAATTTCTCCTGTAGTCTTCGCCCAAACTAGTAAAAAGTACATAAGTTAGGTTGCTAATAGGTTACTAATTTTTTTCAAGAAGAAATAAGATTGTTATGCAATGGTAGTCTCCTTGTCTTTTCCTATTTTTTGCTTGTTATAAAAATTCCTAAAAAAAAATAAAAAAAGAATTTCTGAAATGCCTTGATCAGAATAGTCACTGAAAAAAAAATGTTATATCCCTAATTCCAAAGGTAAAAATAAAGACAGAATACGAGGAGGAAAAATTAATAGAATCTGAACGCAATAAAGCATAGGCTGGAGCACAGATATTGTTATGAGGAGGCATGCTAAGAAATCTCCCTAAGGAGAGAAGTAATGATTGACAAATTCAGACAGCAGAAGAATCAAAAGAATAAAAGCAGATCTTGTTGACTTGTGAATGACAGTGAGAAAGGGAGAAAGGACCCAGCAGAACAGAGTTTTAATGAAGTGTTAAGTAGATCATCAAGAGAGCTGGATAATGACTGTGAAGAAGGGATGGCTAAGGTGTGAAGAAGAAAAAATAGGGAGGAAGTAAGAAAAGGCAAACGCAAAATGAAGTGAGACTGGGTAACCTGTGTGAGCTTCCGGGAAGAATGGTCCACCTCCTGTGACACTCCAGCACCATTCAGCAATTGAGCTGAGCAGCTCATTAAAACTATGTGTGAAGAGCTAGGAACATTGGAAAAAAGGCAAGGGAGCCAAAAAATAACTAGAGCAGTACAATTACTATTTCTACAGAAGAGAAAAAAAGCCAAGAATGCTCAGGGCTCAAGGAGATACGCTGAAGAAATACCCACTGGGAAACAGTGAGTACATCCTGGGGAAATAATGAGAGCAATAAAGCTGGGCATAGGAGAGATGAGTCAGGCCAAAAAAGAAGAATATTTAAAATTGGATATGTGTGTATGAAATAACTCAGCTACCAGTGAGGGAATTTAAAGAAGCTATTGAAGAGCAATAAGAGGAAACAGAAGAATGAGATTTCAGCTTCTCTGGGTATAATATGGGCAAACTAAATATAGAATTGCCATCTATATCACAGTGAGCTGCTTGCATTTGTTAAAGGCCTCCAGTGTTTTCTCAAATAAAGGCAAATCACTGGGTTCAAATTATTTCTAGTTGTTCATTATGGTTAGTGCTCTAGATTAGGTTGAAGGGAAATAAATTAACATAGATATAAGATCTGTTTTGTATTCTGTATTAAGTTTGACATTAAAGATATTTGAGCTCATTTGCTTTTCATAACAAAAGTGCAATGTGAAAGTCACTATCAGAGCTTTTTAATGAAGGAATTGACGATGACATAGCTCTAAATTAGTCGAGTCAGAATTTAACTAAGTTTGGGAAGTTCAAAGTCCAACACCATAAAGCAGCTTCTTATACGGAAGGAAGTCAAGTTGATAATGAAGTATCAAGGGCTACACATGTAGCTCTGTGGTAAAGGTCTTGCCTTGCACGTGTGAAGGCAAGTTTGATCCCTACTCTTACAAAAATCAATGAAATATCAAACTATTAAATATAAAACCAACCCCTAGAGTTGTGTTTGATGACCTTATTCATACTCAGATTCAGATGGTGTTGTGATTTGAAAGTGAATATCACTGCACAAACTCATGGGTTTGGACACTTGGCCCTAGTGGATGGTGCTGTTTTGAGAAATATTGAAGCTTTAAATAATGATACATTGCTGGAGGAGACAGGTCACTGGAGAGGATTTGTCTTGAGAGTTATAGTCAAACCTGCTTCTGCCTGGTCTCTGCTTCTTCTTCCAAAGAGATGTATGCCTCTCTATCATGGCAGACTGTATCTGAGCTGTGAGAAACAAACAAACAAACAAACAAACAAACATAACCTTTCCTCCAATAAGTTGTTGGAGGAATAAGTATTTGGTCATAGCTAGAGAAAAAGTAGCCACTACCCTGGGCTTCCACTGGGAGACTTGAAATCAATTTAGTGAAGTTCAAGTTTATAAGGAAAATCAGACCACAAAGACAAACTCACCTTCTGACTTACCACAGAAAATCAAGTTAGGATATCTTAGTGATTTCAAAGACTACTATGGTTAGTTTTTTTCCACCAGGAGTGGAGCAGAGGACTGTAGCTGTGGCAAGAAAGTGGTCATGAGAGGATGGGAACCAGCCATAGTTAAGTGAACAGATTCCATTCCTTCAAGTACATTAAATTCGCAGAGGATTTATAGGGATAAGTCTACCTGACCAAGAGTCTGAGATAATAACTGGTGCAGATTGATTCCCTCTGGCTTTCTGACCTCCAATGTTATAAAGGTTTTAAAAGAATGGTCAATTTGTGCCTCATGTCTGAAAATTGACAGAACCCACACCTGTCCATGTGAGGACCCATGCATTGTGGACAGTTTGCTTGCCTGTGGCAAAACAAATAATTCAAATATTACAAAGTCTTTTTAAGAGGAGAAAAAAAAACAGAAAAAGAAAAGGCAATTTTTTCTTTGAGAATTGATCAGTTTCTTCAGGTCTTTGAGAACTGTCAGTTAGTCTTCAAGTTATCATAATAAAATAGCCAGCTACTTACACAGACACAGCATTGTTTCAACCAAGCAGCTTTTGCCATTAGTGTTCAGGCAAATACACCTTGACTCTGCTTTCTGTCAGAGTATTTTCAATATTACATCAGAGCTTTTACATCATCACCTTGACTGAAAGGGTTTTTTTGATAGCTGCCCATCAAACATTTACACCACAACTATTGTGTACTTACTGTGGCATATTCTAGTGTAGAGGTAAAAACACTAAAATTTTGATTGAATCAATTATACATGAAATTAAGACTATAATCACTGTGACCATACAATGGTGGCAACAAACTTAGGGTGGCTCTTACCCTGGGTGGCCAGTGGCCAACCAGGATGAGAAGATGGAGGACTGTATGCAAGTAATGTGGGCAGAAGGTGTCAACACTATGAGAAGTGTTGACACTGAAATAAACTGACAGTGTCCTGTGAGTCCTAACATCTGGTGTTATTTTTTTTTTCAATGTAGTGAAGTTACGTACCACAAGGAAACTTGGCACTTTTAATTCAAACTTGAAGAATGAGTGAAAGCTAAATCTTGGCTGAAATTAAGCATAAAAGTTATCTCAATGGATTCTTAGTCCTTTGACATAAGCCAAAGTGATGCTTATGTCAAATATCGAATACTTTGTAATTATCACAGAATCCAGTATGTTCAACATGTCTTTGGAGTGGTAACACTGCTAAGCGCACCTCTGTGTGGGGCATCTTAAACATGGCCTTCAGAAAAAGCATGAGCATGACTGACTCATGCAACATGGCTTCAGTGAAAGATCAAGCAGCCAGTTTGCTCAGTAAGGTAAGTAAACATTGATCTGTAATTCTGTCACTGAGGCATACACTGTTCAAAGAAAAAAAAAATACTCACAGTCTGGGGATTTTTTTAAAAAGCTTCATTTTTAGTCTAAGACAAACTCATCTCTTGGTCACCACCATACATATCGTTTCTATTGTCTTGATAAAAGAGTTGAGAGCATGGATCCCACCCCCATTTTCTCTGTTCTTTGTGGGGTTATAACAGGGTTTTTTTAAAGGAGAATGTTATTCTTTAAATGTGCTAGCAGTAAGATTAACGTTTTCCCTACAACATTGCAGTTAAAAAGAAAGTAAGTGTGAGCACCACTTCTAATGAAACCATTTTCTATCTGTAACACTAGACAAACAAAAGATGAAAGAAACAACACAAAGAGAGGGACACAAATGCTGGTAAACTCATTTTCCTTCTTTCACGTTATTGAATCATTTTAGATGATGTGCCTCCACAAAAACATTATCAAATTCTCATTCTTGTCTCTTGCAAATACAACAGCCCATATTCAAACCTCCTAGAGTCTTGAAAAGTAGTGAATGTGCAATTGTCCTCATCACTTCACCAAGTCATTTCTACACAAAACAATTGCCATGTCCCCAGGTGATTTTAAACACCTATAAGCAATGTTTGTTAATCTATTTTTTCCCTCACAAATTTCTAAATGTTCACTTCAAAACAAGATGGTAAAAGCTCGTAACTGAATGGGAAGTTTTATGTAATAGCGAAGGAGAAAGTACCTGTGGTTTAGAATGAGATAAAATACATGCTTGTCTGAATCTTGGTTTATCATTTGGTACTTCTTTGCCACTGGGAAGATTACTTAATGTCTCTGAATCTCAATTCCCTTAGGTTTTAAACAGAGATAATAGTAGCTGTCTAATTGGATGGCTACATTATAAAGACATTATGTATAAAAAGTTGAGGCTCCCTTTAGAAATTAGCTACTATCTTGATTACTTATTACTAGAATAGGAACCTTATTAACTTTTGAATTCATAGTGTTTTGGAAACACAACTCAGAAGAAAATACCTAAGTTTTAGAATTTTGTGTTTGAGCCTGAGAGCTCAATTGAAAACAGGAAACATTTGAACCAAAATTAAGACAAAACACTGAATAACAGCTACCTTAGATTATTATTATAAAAGTTAAATAAGGCCATACTTCAGAGTACAATTTAGTAAGGAGTAAAGTCCAAGAGTAATGCAAAAGTAGTAACTGAAAATTAATGAGCTCACTTACATTGGGAAATGTAACAGAAGTAATTTTTACTTGTACGGAATACAGGATAAATTGCTAGAGATGGGTTAAGGATTGCTCTTTGTGATGGCCTTCGTAATTATTGATCTTTCAATCCTTTATGCAGAACCTTGGACCCCCTACACTTGATTAAGATTAAGAATATTTAAGTTTCCCCATATATTTGCACAAAACCACCAAAAAAGGTCCAAAACACTGCATATACTATGTATTTTTACAGCTAGGCCTACGCTTTAATGACAATGGTGTTAAATAGTGTTAACGGGAAAAATAGGGGAAATTTAAGTAAAAGAATCAACTAATTCTTTCCTCATGCTTTCTAAATAATAATAAAAAAAAAAACCTTACACAGCATTTAGATTAGAAATGTACCAGTTTGTCATCATCCAAACGTTTTCATCTTTGTCCACTCATTTCAATGAGTGCTAGTGACTATCTTAAGAGAGAAAGATGGTGACATCAAGAAACAAAGCCTTCTCCAAGAAGAACATCCTTTTCAGTAGGTCTTTGCTTTTAGCACTACAAAAGGAACATCGAATTTAAAACTCAATTCTTTGGACATCAAAGGAACAGGCCTGAGAAGATTTGTTTTAAAGTAATCAACGGTTTTATTTCTTAGAATTGAAATAGTCTACGGTTCTCAGATCTAAACCTCCAAAAGATCTAAACCTCATCAGAGCCCAAGGGAAAAAGGCAGGGCCAGAAGGGTCCAGGTACAAAGGTAGAGACTGGGAAGGGACACTCAACTTTTTAGCATATTTTGTAGCAGGTGACAACAATGAAGGTCCCAGGTGATGACATGAAGATGGAAATAACACCTTTAGGAAGGCAAAGCCTTAACAAGGTGACCAAATCTCAAACAAAATGGAATATGAGATTGGTCACACAAAAACTAGGAGCAGGCACAACCAACGGTTGCTCCAAATAAAATAAAATTCCTCTTAAAGTAAAGATATTCCCTAAGGTATTTTTATGTCCAAGTGATATATATGACTTGAAAGCCTTGGGGCTCCAGGGTAGATTCAAAGGGGCAAAAAGGTCTCCCCGGGTCATCCATCGGCGGCTGAAGAGATGTAGAGGGGATATAGTCTCAATACCCTACTCAAGAGGAAAGGCAGTCTTCAGATCTTATAACTTGGGAGCCCAAATGTTTTAATGGAAAACAAAGCAAAAAAAGAATGGCAACCTCCAAAGTGCCTGGGACAACAGAAAATTTTACTGGACACACCCTCTTCCATGTTGCTTCATGTTTCGCCAAACCTATAAAACTGGGAAAGGACCTATGGGAGGAGGAATAGGGAACTCAGGATGGGGATGGGGGAGACCAACACTGCCATTCTTTAGAATGGCCCTCCCATTGCCTTGAAAGTGGCCCCTGCTCTTCATCTTCCACCTCCTTCATTCCTGGTTCCTAGGCTGAGGGTCCAGAATGCCCCTAAGAGGTCAGGGAGGGATGGGACCCACTACTGAAGTCTCAAAGTTGATGACAAGTGGCCTGCCCCATCCTAGGAATTCGGCTTGGAGAAGGTGAGTGAATAAAGGAGAGGAGAGGACTGGGCCCTAGTGGGTTTCCTTAGCCACAGCCAGGTGGCACCAGGAACAGGGAAGAGGGCTCTGCTACAGACACCGTGACTACAGGCCTTCGATCTCTCCAATAATCAGGGCCTGGACCGCCTCCTCTGTGGCTTCTTCTTCCAGTGAAGGCTGCTGCTCCAGAGCTTGGCCAGGCTCCTCTATGATGGGACAGGCCTCAGCCTCGCGCTCTTCAGCTGGCTCCATCTCTAGCGGGTCAGGCGCCGCCTCCCTGGGCCGTTTGGGGGCATCCTGCGGCTGTTCCTCCGCGCTCCTCTTCAGACCCGCTGGCTTCTCGGCCTCCACCTCGGCCTCGGGCTGCAGCTCTGGCACCTGCTCGGCCTGCTCATCTCTTGGTTCGGTCTCAGCAAGGCCTGGCTCCTCCTCCGCGGCATCAAGCAGGCAGCAGGCAGGTTGCGGCTCAGGCTCCTTCTCACACTCGGTCTCAGGCCCAGGCTCTGCCTCCAGCTCAGGCTGGGGCTCCGGCTCCAGCTCCGGGCCCGGCTCTGGCTCCAGCTCCTGCCCCAGCTCAGGCTCTAGCTCCTGCCCCAGCTCAGCCTCCAGCTCCAGCCCTGGCTCCAGCTCCAGCTCCTCCGGCCCAGTCTCCTGGGCACAGTGCTGCTCCTCATCTGAGCACAGGTAAGGGGAAGCCTCGACCATCGGGTTGTGCTCGATCTCCCACAGCCCCTCGCTGAAGCCGCGCCTCTTGTTGGGCTTGCCGAACCTCTCCTTGGACTCCTCATAGGGGAACAGGTGCTTGGGGCCCAGCAAGGCCGTCTCGTGGGTCCCGAAGAAAAACACCTGATAGCGGTTGTGTTCAGTGACGTGCTCGATCCTCGCTGGCCAGTGGGCATAGCCCTTTAACTTGGCAAACACCAGGTCCCCGGTCTTGTACTTACGGCGGCTGAAGCAAGACATGGCGTGTGCTCTGTGCCCCTCCTTGGCAACCGGAAGCTGAGCACTGCGTCTGCGCAGGCCACTGGGCATAGTGCGCGTGCATGGTGAAGCCATCTCGAGGATGCTGGCAACGCTTCCTTCTTCGGAATGTTGCACTGCAAAGAGGGAATTCTCTCCAAGAGCCAATAGCTAATGGAGCCTAACGCAGATGCCATGGTTACCTGAATATTGCAGCAAATATCGAGAGATATCTGCTTATGGTGGTTGTGGTGACAAAGACTCAGTCTATCCCCATCTTGAAGAAACCTGTGCCATGGATATGACCCTTTTGTGGTGTTGGAGAGAAGCCTAGAAAACCTGTGATTGAGGTGATGGGGGAAGAAAGCACTTATTCAGGTGAAAACATACTTCTCTGAAACTTGTAGTAAGCTGGAATTACCTTTGAGAGCCTTTTTGGGCCAGTATCTGCTCACTACAGAAAATCTACCTTGCCTGAGGAGTCTTGGTTAGTGGTTTCATTTTCTTCTTTACTCCGAGCTCATCATGAGAAGTTGTGTTGAGACTCATGTGGTGAAGTGACAATCAGTAGTTAGCAGTCTGGTTAGAGTGACTAGGCTGGGGATTAAAATCTTTAATGCTTTTATGGTGTAAATAACGTGAATAACCAACTCCTACACCATGGCTGCCTTGATACATCAAAATATCCAAGAAGTTCCCATGCGTGAAACATAATGGCTACATTATGGGACTATTGGGAAGTTGATAGATGTTCTTGATACTTTTCTGTAAAATGAGAAAATTGGGTCCTATACAGGACAGACTAGAGGGGACCCATCTCCCCTTTGGGCACTTAGGTAGGAAATAAATAGTAGGAAAACATTGTTGAATACTTATATGACTCTTGATAAGCTTTTATTGTAAGCAACCCCTTAAATAATTATCTTTCTTTTGAGTAAGATATTGAAGCTGGGATGATTTCAGTCCCTAACTGTCAGGTATTAGAATTTTTCCCTGTATCCTAGCTGCCTTGAATCTAGAACCATCAACCAAAAGTCCAGCCAGACTACCTCATGGTGAACCCTTTAATCTCTGGGAGGATTGTGGGTCAGCTTCAAGGAGAGGACTCCTGCAACTGGAGCTGTAAGCACGTTCCAGACAGCACAGCCCTTCAGATCCAGTACTCCAAGCACAAAAATTGGTAAAACACCCAAAAGCCATTCTCACCCAGACCCAAGAAGGGCTTGTCCTGAACACAGTGGTAGGCCTGTGTTTGGTGGTCACACACAGTATTTCCTTTACATAATAACCAATTTACTTCACTTTTCCTGTCATGTGGAGAGATGACTTCTTATGTTCACTATGGTGTTGCAACAATAAGCTAAATAAAAGGCTTCTCTCTAGAAGTGGTTTTTGCCATTTTGTTTTGTTTCTTTGCTTGTCTATTTTGGATTTTATTGTTTGTAGGGTGGGCTGAGCTGGCAACAGGAGGAAAGGATTACTAAAGCAGTAGCCAAGCAAATAGCTTTTCAGACAGCAGCCATTTCCAGCAGGGCAATGGAGTCATCTCAGAGAGCAGTGGCAGCAGAAATAATGGGAGGAAGAAGAAGAGGAGAAGGAGGAGGAGGAGAGGAGAAGAAGAAAAAGAAGAAAGAAGAAAGGGAAGACAGTGGGATATGGAAGGCTCTGAGGAGCCAAAGGTAAAAAAGTGTGCACCCTGGTTGTTATAAGATTTCCAGGAAGTTGCCAAGCCTTAAGTATTAAATGTTTCAAGCAATTTAGGTTTAGAGCTATAACAACACCTACAGACTGGGGAATCTTGATACTTTTTTGGGAGCTATAGCACTTGCTGTAGTGGCTGAGATACCCAGCACCTAAGAGGTGATTGAGAACTGTCTTATTAGCAGGTAGCATCCACTGCTGTCTGAGGCTTTCCTCAAGTGCAATAAAGTATCATAAGTTTCTGGCTTCAAAAGTCTGGTAGCAGAGGCCCCTAGCTTTCAGGGTTTGTAACTGTAATTCTTTGAGCATTCCAGCCCAATCCACAGGCCTTGGACTTGACTGCCAATGTTAGAAGAGTTTATGCTTATGTTCTCATAATTCCTACCTACTTTATAAGAAGTCCACAAGCCAGCTGATTGATAATTCATGCTTAACAATTGATTGGAAGTTTATTCCTGTGAAATATATTGGAAACATAGATCTGCTGGACTTAACAGCCTAATAATAAAGAATACTGTCAGTCAAGATATGATGTTAGAAATGAATGAGAGATTCTGTGTAAGCAAACTTGTTTTACTTTCCATATCTCTGTTGGTGTACTTAAAACCAACCAACCAAACAAACAAACAAACATAAAAACCCTTTTATTTACGCTTCTTTTATCTCTTTCTCCCTACTCAACCCCAATCCCTTCCAACATTCCAACTCCACGTAGGAGGGAGAAGGGGTTAGTGGTAGAGGAGCACAGTTTTCTTAGCTACTTCCTGCTGTTTAGGGTCCTTAGGTTTTTTTGGAGCCAGTCTAATCCTTGTTTCAGGAGATCTCCAACTTCTGGTCTCACTGTTTCAACAACAGGAGCCCAGGGGGGAAGCAGTAGCAGCCTTGTTCTTTTTCAGAGATCCTCCACACTCTCTGTGCTTGGGCATTTATTTTGTCTACAGACTCCTCAGATTTAAACAATCTGTAACTGGGAAAGAGCTCCTCTCAGAGACCCTGAGAGGCAAATAGTTTGCTGCTGTGGATTATCTGAATCAGTCCCACATCCCACACCTGGAATTAAAACAAAAACATGTTTATATCCACAACACTTCTCTTTTGAGTTCTGCTTGCTATTTGAATGAACAATTGGATATCTATACACATTTATCACGATATTCTTGGCTACTTTGAAAAAAAGACATTTTGGTACTAATTAAGTAGTTCATAGGACAAATGTTCTCTTGTGGTGTAATAATTGAAAAATTAGAATCAGTAACCAGTTTCATAGAACACAAATTTGGTTTTGGTTTGCTAGGAGGGACCAGCCATTTTACCTTTTGTTAATGGTGGTACATATGATCTGGGAAAAATAGAGTAGTGAATGGATTGTTTCTAAAAGATGAAACAAAAGTAATTAGATAATCTTCATCAAGTACTTTTAAGTTTTAAATCATTTCTATCTGCCCTGCAGATACCTACAGCTTTACCAAATAGACAACATTAACAGTGCAGCAAGTGCTCTGCAGAGAACGGCATGCAACATACTCCTCCCTTTTGATTTCATGGAGTTTCCTTTTATTTGCAAGTTGAAGGAGTAACATTCTTCAGTTGTATTTTCCACTTCCTGGTAACTCATGTAGGAAAAGGATAAACAGGGAGGAAGTAGAATGCCCTTTGAGTTTAAAGAATGCCATGTTGTTCCTCATTTTATAAATCTTTGTTTACTATTCCCTGACAAGCTGGGTTGATATAAATTAATTTGCCTTAGAAACTGGCATGTTTTTGAGCCCTTGCAAATCTCTTCGTTCTTGTGGTAGCACAACTGGTTTAGATTTGGTTGTTTTAAAATACTTCCAAATAACTAAATCACTACTTTTCAGGAAATAGTTTTATGTCTGTTCAAATGCTTTTAGTAAATAAGGATGTCTCTGAAATCAGATATCCTCCTCATCACAAAGATGGAATTCTACCCACCTAAGTATAAAATACCAGCTGAGAGTGAGAAACATCTAGCACTTCCGGTTTCTTTTCTGAAAAACTAGTGATAGGATTTAAAAAGCTTCGAAACAACTATGAAGCATCAGCAATAACACATTATAATTGCACAAAAGAGACAATAGATATATAATTGATATTTCCTTGTTTAATTATTTTTAAATTCAATTAGTTTGCTGTAAACTATGATTTAAAAGAAACATAATTGTTTT
This sequence comes from Psammomys obesus, assembly GCF_907164565.1. Classification (NCBI taxonomy): domain Eukaryota; kingdom Metazoa; phylum Chordata; class Mammalia; order Rodentia; family Muridae; genus Psammomys; species Psammomys obesus. Next base: position 2,999,534 of record NW_026592586.1, read on the forward strand.
CCTGTGTGCTTTTGTCCTCATTAAAGATATTAACTGCCTCTGGGTTTATACAGTAGATGTATTTGGTGTTTGAAATCAAGGCTTTTCTTTCTTTTTTCTTCTTCTTTATTTTAATATTCTACCAGATGTAATTACACAGAAAATGAGCTCCTCCTGACTGTGGGTAGAGACTTCCCACTGTTCATTTTTAAAATATCACAGCAAATTCCCTACCACTATGTTTTCTCAACACTATATTTTATCATCATCCATTGGTGTAACTTTCAAAGCTTTGTTGGTTTCTAAAGTTCAAAGAATCAATTCAGTATCTTTGAGGCCATCAACAGCTGAAGGAAAATCTGAGATGGATTCTCCTGGACAGGGTATTGTCTTAAGGTTTCCTTTGCTCTGATAAAACATCATGCGCAAAATCAACTTGGAGAAATAATGAAGGAGCTCCTTCTGCTTACTGACTTGCTCAGTTTACGTTCTTATGCAGCACATGATCACCTGCCCAGGAATGGCACCACCATAGTCAGTTAGACCTTCCCACATCAGTCATCGATCATGGCAGTATCCCACAGATCTGCAGGCAATCTAATGGAGGGATTTTTTTCCAATTGAGGTTTCTCTTCCCAGATAACTTTAACTTATGTCAAACTGACAAAAAAAATCATCCAGGACAGGCATCAGCATCATTTTATATAGTGACTCATATCTGCATCTATAGTAGCAGGGAGTGTGGAGCGGAGTGAGTAAAGACACAAGATTGCTAAGTGGATTGTGTCAGTTGGCCATTAGTTCTACTTTCAACAGCCAGCAATCATAAATGTTATGAAATATACAGCAAGAAAAATTCAAGAGACTGAATTTTTGGCAAAACTTCCAATTTAACATCAATAGATGGAAACTTCTCTTTAAAATGGATAAAAACAGTTAGTGTGAATGAATATATTTTATCTAGTTGGAAAGGGAGACATACAAGGAAAATACAATATTTTTAAAATACTGCATGATATTTATTAAAACTGATGTAGGAAATTATATGGTTATTTGTTATCTACATAATTAGGAAAGTTTAGACTAAATTTATTATGTTAGTGAAAAACAGGAATTTCATGCAAACACTCAAGTATATTTGCATAATTATTACATAACTTGAAGGCCATACTTATTGTATATAAAGTTTTATTTCTTTATATTGCTCATACTTACAACTCCACCTTCCACTTTTCATGTAACTCATTCTACATGTCCACCTTATACCTTCAATGTCTTCTTCCCCTTCCCCCTTTTTAATGCATTGAGTACAGCAAATCCTTCCAGCATGCGCATGGATATAGAGTCATTCACATAGCATAGCTATTCTACCAAAGGTAACATCCCAAAGAAAAGTAACCCTCCTCACCACAGAAACCACCTAATTTCAGTAGCCTCTCAGACAGTAGTAGAGCCTCATAAGACCTTCGCTTATTCATGCTAGATTGTGGAGTGCCCTGATTTTGTGCAGATGCTTCACAGATAACAATAGCTGTCAGGAGTTTATGAGTGAAAGGGAAAAGTAATGTCTAGAAGATATTATTTCTCAGCATCCTTCCTCATTCCCTGGACTTTAATGTTTTTACCACTCCCTCTCTCATAGTGTCTTTGAGCCTTAGGCTGTGACTAATAATATAGTTGTGTCATTTAGGCCCTAACACTCAACACTTATTTATTCTGAGCACTTTGACCAGTAATGACTCTGCACTGATTGCTGCCCCCAGCACAAAGAAGTTTCTCTGATACAGGTTGGAAGCAGCTCCACCCCATGGCTAAGCAGTTAGTAAAAGAGCAGTAGGCAGTTGTCCCTGAGGACTATGACCTCTTCAGCCATGGGCTTTTGACCATGTTACCATACCAGACATGAATTCCCTCCTATGGGGCTGCTTTCAATCCAGTTTTTTTTTTTTTTTAAAGTTGATGTTAACAGTGATGCCACTCTTTCACCAGCAGTCACAGCTTATCTGGCAGGTTGGTGTTATGGCATGCAGTTATCTACTTTTGAGCAATTCAATTAATGAGTTCCTCTCCCTTGCATAGCATCTCGTAGAACTACGAAAGCTAGTCAACAGTGGAGAAAAGGGTCTAGATTAGTTCCAGATTGATTTCTATGTGCCTTGGAAGCAATATGTGTTGCCGTAGCTCCAGTCATAGGGATTTCTCAACTATGGTGCAAACTAACAGCAAGGCAATAATCTATGTTGTTCTGGGGGCTGGGGGGGGGG